>NW_026067892.1:19783126-19857887 GCF_014885135.2 Alexandromys fortis | reverse complement strand
GAGAGAGAGAGAGAGAGAGAGAGAGAGAGAGAGAGAGAGAGAGAGAGAGAAAGAAGGGTGGGTAAGGACTTTTGAATCTAGGAAGAACTAGGTTTGATTTCTAACTATGCTATTTATTAACCCTGGGAAAGCTGCTTAATCTCTCTGAGCCTTACTGAGTTCATCTACAGCTCAAGACAGGGGACCTACATAGAAGAATCCCTCTACAGCAACATTCCTGAATGTTCAAACTGCTTATCCAAGGATACTGTGGTCAGAAGACTCAAGACTGGGAGAAAGGCAGCTTATCCCATGCACCGCTCACAGCCTGAAGTCCTGTGTCTACCCCTGCCTGGAACTGCACTTTTCTTTCCCCCTCCCCTCTCTGAGAAGGATGGCTCTTTGGGAATACACCCACTCAGGTGAGTCCCAAGGAGATAACCCTGCCAGCCTAGCAGCCACTTCTCCGCTATACCCAGGGTGGGCATGGATTCATCCCTCTGTCTGGATGCTGTCAAACCACAGTTGACACCACCTTCCCATCCACTCAGGTGCTACCCTTGTCCCTGAGAGCTACCCCTTCACCAGAGCATGGAAGAGCAGTCCACCCCTGACACACACACACACCACACGCTGCTGTTTTGCTTTAACCATATGGCCCACTTCTAGCATACCCAAGGTTGGAGTGAGTCACCAGTTAGACCCACATCCCAAACCATCCACAGCACACAGCATTACACGGGTCAGGGAAGGGGGGTGGACAAGGGAAGGGGGGGATGAAAGGTAAGGGTTTTTTCTTCTTTGTTTCGATGTGGGTCCCCTCTGTACGCTGTGAATACCATTGTTAAAGAACTTCCCTGTGCAGGGAAGAAAGGTAGATGGAGAAAACTAAACTGAATGCTGGGAGACAGGAGGAGGAGTTAGTGAGAAGCCATGTAGCCCCGCAGGAGACATATGCTGGAACTTTACCCTGTAAGCCACAGCCACGTGGCCATACACAGATTAATAGAAATGGATTAAATTAAGATATAAGAGGTAGCCAATAAGAAGCTAGAGCTAATGGACCAAGCAGTGATTAATTAATACAGTTTCTGTGTGGTTATTTCGGGCTTCTGGGCAGCCGGGAAACGAACAAGCGGCCTTCTTACTACATTTATTTTGTTTTTTACTAGGTTCAAATTTAGAAACCCCCTCAAGGGTGTCTTCTCCCATCCTTCAGTTGGAGCGGGAGTGTGAAGCAGACGACGGCAGGGAGCATAAGCTGATGCCACTGGGGGGGATTACAATGCCTCCCACCTAGTCAGCATCTACAGGACACCCCAGCCCATGCTCCTCCATCGGCTCCTGGCTCAGAGGATAGCCACGACTGGGGATGAGCTCTCCTCTGTCTGCAGGAACCTTGAGAAAGGACACTTGGTCTGCTGAAGTGTCCTGATCCCCAAGCCAGAGGAATGGTCTCTCAGGAGCCCTTGTCATCTGTCAGACCAGCACTCAGCATCCATGTCACTCCACACATATCGAATATGAGGGGACATAGTCTCCTGGGTGGGGTGACAGAGTCTGAAGGTCCTCTTCTGAGACTGCCCCAACCGCAACTGCCAGGAACTGAACCAGAACAAAGCAACCCCACTTTCTGCTGAGCCGGGGTCAACACTGCGCTGACATCTCGAAACCCAAGACAGCAAAAGTGACACCTGGCCCGATTGGGCAACACCTTAGGCAGGACCTCTTCCTGCCCACCCTCACCTCACATGCTTCCTCTCTCTCTCTGGTAGTTGTACGATCTTTAGGATGTACAGACAGTGGGCTGGTGGAGGAAGGAGTCCCTGCCTCTCTCCTGAGGTCACAGCTGTCTGAACCTGTTGCCCCAAGCAAGGTCACAAGCCTACACTCTAGAAGAGCTTGCTGCTAGCCTCCTCTGGCTCAGCATGGATTGGTCTCAGTCTTACTGGTTCTTCAATAGGATGATGGTTAATCTCCATTGTCTATGAGGCTAGACTTAGAATTGCCATGGAAACGCATGTGTCTGCTAGGATGTTTCCGGAGGAATACAACTAAGAAGAAGAAGACCTGCCCTAGATGTGGGCAGCACAGTTTCAACACGTGGACCAAGGTCTGGACTGTGCACACAAGGTGATCAGCCAGCCACTTCCACATCTACTGCTGTGCCTTTCCCACCCTGATGACAGGGACTGTGTCCCCTTAGACTGTGAGCCAGCAGAAACCCTTCCTTCCTTAAGCGCTTTAGTTGGGTATTTTGTTACAGCAACAGGGAAAGGTAGTGCGCCCCAAGCCCTTGGGGGTTCTTGTACCTGTCCCTACATCCCTCCAAATCATCCAATCTTAGCACACTCTTTTCTGCCAAGACATCAACTGATGGAGACATCAACAAAGCTCACATCAAGAACCCCAGTATTTATTATGCCCTTGAACCAAGAGCCCCAACAGGCTGTAAACATGACTGTCAAAAAGACTTCCCCTGCCCTAAATAGGCAACAGAGTCACATGGTCCTCATCTGGGGACCAGCCTACCAGACCCAGTCCCTGACACAGAGAGAATTCAGGAGAACCAGGCCTCAAGCAGGGAGGGTTAGGAAGCCCGCCTTGTGGGGCTTTTCAGATGGTTGGTCAACTCTCAACCACAGAGCCAGGGGATCAGCACATACTTGAGCTCTAAGTCTGAGCACTGGCCATTGCAGAGGGGACCTCAAATCCAGGAGTCTCTTTCAGTATAGGGACCACTAAAGATTCTCTCCCTCCCACCCTGTTGTCAGTTGGAAAGAATGAGACTGGGTTCTGACCTGTGACAGCACTGGTTAGACACTTCTTAATAATAAGTTAGGCTACTTATTAGCCACAACATACCCCCTCTTTACAACTGTATTTTTTTTTTTTTTTTTTTTGAGACAGTGTCTCATGTAGCCCAGTTTGGCCTCGAACTCCCAAGGTAGCTGAGGATGACCATGAACTTCTGACCCTCCTGCTTCCACCCCTCAAGTGCTGGGATTACAGGCTTTCACTAACACGTCCAGTTTATGCAGTGCGGCTCTGTGAACGTGAAACAAACACTGTATCCTAGCTACAATTGTATCCTTCAAATGGCTCTGGAGTGTTCTCTTGAAGTGTTTGGAATGTCTCAGGGGTTTTTTTTGTTGGTTTTAGCTTATTTTTTGAGATAGGATTTCACTGTGTAGCCAGACTGGCCTTGAACTCGCAACAATCCTCCAGCTCAGCCTCCTGAATGATGAGATTACAGGAACGAGCCACCTAGCTGGTCTATGTCTGGAATGCCATCCTGTGCAAGGATGTGGCTCAAAAGCACCCTTAGAGAAAGGCAGCCTGAGTGGGCTCCGCTCTGCACCAAACGAAACACCAGCCCTTTGCTTAACACCATCTGAGACCTCGGCTCGCCCTGTGCCTCTGTCTCCCAAGGGCCCAAGCCTCACACAGTACCCACATTCTTGCTGCCCCTCCTAGATAAAGTGTTCAAGCAGGGCTGCACAGGCAGAACCCAGCATCAAGCCCACACACATATAGAAAGACATCACCACACCGGTGGCCTCAGCCAGCTCCCGGGGCACGATCTTGGGCCCGTAGATGAGAACCAGTGTGCTGAGGTAACCACTGCTGAGCCCCAGCAGGCAGGTGAAGAGCACCGGGTAGATGTCGGACTGGAAAAGCACCACGGTCAGGTGTGATCGCGGCTGGTAGTTACAGAGCAGGAAGAGGGGCACGAGGCAGGCACGCAACAGTGCCAGTCCGGGGAGCACCTTGCTCCGAGGACCTGGTACCTGGATCCAGGCTGTGACCTGTCGGCCACAGAGGTCGGCAAAGTTGAAAAGGAGGAAGACGGTGAGGGGCACAAAAAACTTGGAGGTCCACGGAGAGCCGGTGCCCTTGTGCATGGACTGGATGTTGGTGGAGATGGCAGGGAAGATGAGGGCAGTGACAAAGTAGAGGAAGACGGTACAGAACCCAAGGCCAGCTGTCTTCTTCAGGATAGGTCCCAGGGGTGGCGTGTGTACCATGTGTACCGCTCCTGACCCAGGGCCTACCGAAGAGTCACCGGGAGCGTCCTGTGATGGGTCGTCTTCACCAGAAACCACGTGGACTGGGGCAACCGGCCTCATGTAGTACCTGTAGAGGGCCAGTGACAGTCAGCGGGTCACTACAGAGCAAAGTGACTTGTTCTGTGACAGCACATATTTCATCCTTTTAAAATTCTGATCACTGAGCCGGGCAGTGATGGCGCACGTCTTTAATCCCAGCACTTGGGAGGCAGAGGCAGGCAGATCTCTACGAGTGTGAGACCAACCTGTTCTACAAGAGCTAGTTCCAAGACAGGGCCCAAAGCTACAGAGAAACCCTGTCTCGAAAAAAAAAAAAAAGTTCTGACCACTGTAAACTCATGATGTTGGTTTACTGGCTGTATTCACCAGAGTTCGCTGCTAGAAGAACAGAACTAACTACACACACACACACACACACACACACACATATGCACATAGAAAGGATATATTACAATGGCTGTAATATATACCTTATAGAACCCAGCGCCACCAACCCAGGGATAGCACCACCTCCAATGCCCCGGGTCCTCCCTGTCAATCACTAATTAAGAAAATGCCTTCGTGCTGGATCCTAGGGAGGCATTTTCTCAACTGAGGTCTCCTCCTTTCAGATAACTCTAGCTTACGTCAAGTTGACATAAGACTAGCCAGCACAGGAGGACTGGAAGCCGAAGCCAGGGTTCCCAGCTCATAACTGAGAGCAGCGGAGCCAGTGGCGGGGTCATCTGTATGACTCTGAGCTCTTTGGCAGCTCCTGAACCCGCACTGGGAGCCCCCCTGAAGTCAGTATAGACCTCTAAGTTCAACCCTCTACAAGTCCCAGTCCATGTGTGAGTTTCTACAAACAGGATTCCTGGCCCAGGTTTAATCAGCTAAGGTATAGAGGCCCAGCTGGATGGTTTTCGGTCTGCCCAGGTGGACTGATAAACACCATCTGGTGGAGGTAGTCCTGGGGTGTGATGAAAGCAGGGGCTGTGGGGACTCTGGAGGTGTCATTCCACTCAGGGACAGAGGAATGAAACAAGAGACCCTCAAGGCCATACTACCACCCTGGGAAAAGCCCTAAAGTTAACTATCACAGGAGGGCTGCTTGATCACCCAACCTTTACCTCCTAAGTGTTAGGATAACAAACAAGTATGGGCCACCACGCCTGGTGTGTGGAGGCCTGGGGGTCGAACCCAGGGCTTTATGCTTTCAAGGCAAGCACTCTACCATCTTAGTTCCAATTCTCAGTCCCAGCTTCAGTTTTCGAGAGCAGCAGAAAACACAAAAGACACGGGCGCAACTTGTGAGAAACCGGGGAGCCCGCCGGCAGTGAGCTGAAGGTAGAAGTCCGGAGTCCTGTTCACCCTGGCCCTGCTACCTCCTGCCTCCCTGACCCCTGGCCTCCTAATTTGCACATGGAAATATTAATAACCATGGGGTTAAGAGAAACAGGAATGTGTGAGTGTAAATGAGATAGATAGACAAACTCCGCTAGGCTGCACCTCCTTCTGGAGCAGGGGGTGATGGCGGAGGTGCATTCAGTGATAAGGAACTCCTTATTTTTCTTGCCCAGTCTCACCTCCACTGCATATAGTCTTCCCAAACCCGAAGCTTGCCAGCCCTAGGGGTTCAGAGGTGTGATCAAAGCCAGCATTTCCACCCCGGAACCAAATTCTTACATGCTTCAACCCTCTTAAAACTCACAGTCCTGGGGAACAGGCAACCCATAAGGACAGGGACCTACGATCCCATTAAATGAGCAGATGTGGAGGGCAGGGCAGAGGGACCTCACCTGACATACTCCAGCCGGGGCAGCAGAAGGTAGAGCCACATGCAGAGCCCAAGGAAGACTGCTGCCGTGAGAAAGAAGGCAAGGGCGCTGTCCTGCACATCACTGGACGCTGCCAGGTCCACAAGTGAGGCCACGGCGCTGACCGTCCCTCCCATGGCTCCTCCTGTGGAGAGCGAGAGGACATCACAATAGGCTCAGGAAGACACACGGCCTCAGAAGACACACACACGCGTACACACACACAGTGAAAACACCCTGGTGCTCACAGCATCTGAAGCTGGATGGGAGGTTGGGAATGGGGATAGAGGTGGGGGGTCCCCGCAGCCTGAGTTCCAGAGCTTTGGACAGTGGGCGAGTGTTTCTGTTCACCTTACTGCCGCTCCCACACTGCAGGAACTGCCCTTGGTTCCAACAGACAATCCTTCCAACTTCCCCCAGATAGTTTCTACCAACCCAGGTGGGGCTGGAAGTCGGAACTTGAGACGCGCAAACTAGCAGAGTGATCAAGGGAACTCACGCTTAAATCAGAGAACCCAATCCGTGTTTGACCCTTCAGCCTGTGTGCTCTCTGACAAACCTCTTGACCTCTCTGTGCCTCAGCTTTGCTCGTCTGTAAGTGGGAGTGTTTTGAGTGCCCACCCCTTAGGACTGCTCTAGGGATTAAAAGGATTATTCCATGTTAAACAGAGTCTGACGCAGACAGGAGCCAAACGCCAACTAAATTTTCAGATTCCCAATTAACTGTTTGGCTATTCCCATCTTTCCCACATCAAAGCAGCAGCAGCAATGGAGTAAACCCTTTGCCGGGGCGGGGGGGGGGGGGGGGGGGGATATGCCCACTTCGGAGAAGCTATAATCCCCACCTGGGAGCTCTGGAAGAAGCAGGGTTAGCTCAGAGAGCCGCTCGGTGGCCGCCGGAGGAAGAGATCTTAACAGCCCCACTGACTGATCCCCTCTCCCTTCCAACTTGAATCTACAATATTATCGGTGGCAGCCACAAACCGGGCCTCCGGGAGCTCATCCCTCATGACTCCCGCTATCTCATCAGTTATGGAAATACATGCAAATGAGGGCTTTGAAAAAAAAAACCACCAGCACAAAACAAATGAATTGTTCCTCAGATGCCAACATGCACAGAATTCACAGATGGGCTCCTCTGGACAAAAAGCAAAGGCAGGCTGGGGGCCACAGGGAGACTGAGGCACCTCGGCTGGTCCAGGGTGCTGGCCTGGCTGGTGCCAGTGAGGGCCCCACACATTACCCTCCTCCAGGGCTGACATCTCAGTCCGAATTTCACCTACCCTTTTAGTTAAGACAGAGTCTCACTATGTAGCCCAGCCCAGCCTGATACATTCTTACTGCCTGGGTCTGTGATGTACTGGGGTTATAGGTGTATGTCACCATACCTAGCACCCCCCACTTTTCCAAAAATAGACTCAAAATAATTCCCAGGAAACACTCTTCTCTGGAGCTCTACAGGTGGACACGAGGGGCCGCTTGCCCTTGCTTGTGTCCAGCAGGGCTGAAGCTGAATTGAAGGGCTCCAACAGAATGGAGGCAGATGAGCAGATAGGAGCCTCTTTTTGAGGCCAGTGGTGACAGAGGGATTAGCATTTGATGGCCGGTCTGCTCAGCCAAGACCTGCCTTTCTGGAAGCAATGCCAGGAGCGTGCTGACTGTACTCAGAAAACTCAATGACAAGTTCATTTTTATTTTCTTTTAGGCCCAAGGGTTTCCTGGGATAGAAGCGAAGCCTAATCCTATATCAAAAATGGCAAGCAGACGGAGCTCATATCTCGACTCTGATCCAAAGAGAGTAATTGCCTCAAGTGCTGGCTTGAGAGGGAATTAGAGGCTCAGGAGGAAAGATAGGGATCTATTAGTGATGTCTGGCACTGGTATAGAGCGGGGAGGGGATATGCGCTTGTCAAGGTGCCTGTCATCCCTGCCACATGCTACCTGGCATATTAACTAATAGACACAGTCCTGCGCATCGTGCGATTCTTCTCAGGTAGGCAAGTGCTACAGCAGTCTTCTGAACACCAGGGACACATGGGGACAGAGAAAAGAGCAGCCTCCAGGCTTGCTGTAGGGGACAGTGGTCTTCGCATAAAGCGGATGCTAACTGACCCAGTTCTGTTTACCTTGTGGGGCCATCTAGGTGAATGATAAAACTGCCAAGGTCCCGTAACAGGCTTAGCATCCATTTGCAGACTTCAGCTAGAGAGATGCCCCAAGTCAGGACCCAAGCATGGCACGGTCTGGGAGAACCAGGAGCATAGTCACTAGGCTATCGGCCCTGATAGGACACAGTCTGGTCCATCTTCCCGCCCCTGGCAGGGGGTGGAGCCTCCATAAAACTAGAAAGGAAAGAAAGACAAAGAGGGAGGAAGGAAAAGGAGGGGAGAGGAAAAACTAAAGGGAAGGAAAAGGGACAAGGAAGGAGGAAAGATGGGAGGGAGGAAAGAAGGGAAGGCTGGTTTCAGAAAGGATGCTTTGGAGGTGCAGACTTCCATCATGTCTGTGATCTTATCTCCCATCTACCCACTCTTGGGCTGGCAAGGCTTCTACACTTTCCAGGGAGCCACAGAGACCCATCTGGAGTCTAGATGGGCCAAGGGCTGTGGAAGTTCTTCCCCATATGGCTTCCATTGTCACATCAAAACGAAGCGCTGTCCGATGCTCGCGCTGTGTACAACCTGGACCTATGCCACAAGATAGCCCAGGCAAACACGGCGAGGACCACAAGGAGTGCCACCCAGCCCAGGGCCTTAATTGAGCCAATCCTGTGGATGCTGAATGGAGCAGTGGGGAGCCAACTGTCTTCTTAATCCACTGTCCAAGCTGCAGGCTGAGCAGAATGAACAACTCCCAGCTATCGTCTCTGGGATGGTTTGCTTGGTGACACTAAGAAAACAAAGTGGACCCAGGACACACTTCCTTTTCCGGAAGGACCACTGTGGCTCCCTCTCATGCTGGGCTCTCACCTGATATCAATGCCTGGGCATTCCGCATGGGAAACGAGCCTGTCAGACCATACACACTGCTGTTGAAGATGGTGGAGGAGCCGCTGACGATGGCCATGCATGCGATGGTGACACCGAAGAAGCCCCGGGTCCAGGAGGAAGTATCCACCTTCACCAGCACAATCATAACCACAAAGATGGCCAGTGAGACGGACAGCGAGGCCAGAACACGGACATTCACCGGGACCCTGGGGAGAGGACCAGAAGTGGTGGGAGGTGGTTGGACTCCCCTCGGGGCTCTACATGGGTCAGCTGGTGAGTCACAAGAGAGAAGGGGTGAGCCTCACAGGTTGAGGCTCACGACTAAAACACCAGGCAAGACGCCACATTTCCGTCTTCAAAACTACCCTTCTGTTAGACTCATCTAGCGCTTAAACTGCACAGCCACCCCGCTGCCTTCTCCAAATTTGGCAGTAGGCAAGGGAAGAGGTTTACCATCACTGATGTCACAGAACTTGGCTTGTGCCCAATTTTCTCCTAAATGTTCTCCACTTCAGTCACCTCCCACCCCAGCTCCGTGAGTCTAAAGCTCCCCATGCTCTACCTCAGTCACCTCCCAGCTCTGTGATATAAGCATACTCAGTCCCCTCCCTGTTCACAGGTAAGGAAGCTGAGCTCAGAAAAGTTAGGAGCTGGCTCAAGGTCACTCAGCTGTGGGCCCCAGGAGCTCTCCTAAGGCTTCTTCTAGAAGATTTTAGCAGGGTCAGCAGCTGCTGAGACCACACCCTCATAGTCCAGAGCTAGGACCCCATGCATTCTATAAAAGCACTACCCTGCACTCAAGCCAAGTACTCCAGCTACCTCCCCAGCTCACCGACCCGGAAGGAGGGCAGGGATGGGGACCATCGGAGACGGCTGTGCAGGTCTCCACTGTAACAGAGAGAACACCATCCCAAGGCTGTCCAAACCATCATCAGATTAGAATAAGTTGTAAGTCTGATCAGATGTTCAGTTTCATTCCCCACTAGTCAGAGAGAAAGTGGGGGCTGAGAGAAAAGCCAGATTAGATATAGAGATGTTCTCTGGATTAAAACAACAGCAACCAAGTTCAACTTATTAAGGTAGAGACAAACAGATCTGTACACACAACCAGGTGGGAAGTGATTTGCATGGAAGGAGGAAAGTGTGATTACAAGGAGCTCCTGCCCCTGGCTGATGCTACTTCTGGATCCAGAGAGACAGCTCAGGGCTGAAGGGAGAATGGGACCGCCCACCCCATCCCCCTTCGTGTGGGGAAGGACACAGAGGGAGTCCCCAGAAGCTGGGGTGGGATCTTAGGTGAACTTGGCTCCGGCCCAGGCTCTTCTGTGACCCTGTGTTTTGATGACTGTCTTACACACAGGACCTGCATTCCCGGAGCACAGGCACACACAGCAGAGTGGCAGGGCTCAGTGCACCCCAATACTAGATACTCTGGCAGGAGGGCTGGTGGCATCTCGGGGCACAGCTGAGGGGCCTCAAGGAAGAGGGCACATAGACACAAGAGGCTAACTGAGCCTTGTCAAGAGGAGCTAGAGACAGACAGCCTGCATGTATACATGTAAGCATGTAAGCATCCCATCTACCTCATGAGCCAGGCCTTAATCTTCAGAGGGGGCAGGTACATGGTGGGCCTGCAGGCTTGCCTGCCAGCATCTCTTCTCTGGGAGAAAGTGTTCCTTTGTGCCAGCGTGATGGAGGTGGTGGGTCATGCAACCCACACCGGACCAGATTCAAAGAACAGTCATTGATGATCCTGGCTACCACAAGTGACCCACACAGCTCAGTCAGTCCTCCTTGGGATGGGAACCATGGACCATGCAGTAACAGCTTGAGTGTGTCCTGCTGCTGGTTGCCACCTTGCCAGTTATGTGGGTTCCTTATCTCTCTAGGTCCTGCCTAAGCAACCCACAGCAGAGCCCCCAAGTCCTCAGAAGACTCATGGAACAATTCCCAATGTCCTAGCACTGGATGCCATGAAGTTGGAGGCCAGCCTTACATACAGGATGGGGCACACTGCCTTTCCTCCTGCAGGGCGGGAGGCTTGGGGTAGAAGCCTCTGGAATTCTAGGGTCATCTAGGCAAGTGCCAGCTCACCTGGTGTTCTACTCTAGGTAGGAGGCAGGCTGAGAGGCCACACCACCCCAGGATGCTGGAGGAGGGTCACCCATCCCCACTTCACTCCCTTGCCACTGAGCACTCAGGACCCCAGGGGATTGATTTCTTCCAAAATGTAAATCTAGCTCATCTGTATTTATAAAGCCGCAGATTTAACATAATAAAACACTTGGCGATTATGGATGAGCCAGTCAGAGCAGCCAGAGTGCTCCAGGAGGGAGGGAAGGAGACATTTCAATCTCCCACTTTAAATAAAAAGCAGCTTCGCCCCAAACTGCCCTTGGCAGCTGGCAACAAGTGAGGCTGGAGAGCTGTTCCCCCAGGGCCCTCACTCGTAGCCTGAAGCCAGGACTAGGGAACCTGTGGAACCACTTTCCAGCCCTCTCCTAACCACCCTCCCCCACCTGCCTAGCAGCCTGAGGCCTGGCCCAGGGGGCTGCAATGCTGGGAACTAAGCACTCACAGGTAGCCGGCAGGGAAAGGAGATCACTCTAGAAAAGGAGCCCAGCTCTAGCCTCAGTGACCAAGTGACCCGAGGTGGTCCCCTGAGTGGGCAGTTTTCCTTTAAGCAGGGCACTGATTGGCTGACTGGCTATTAGAAGTGGATGTCATACACTCCAAGATCCCAACAGGAACTTTCCACTGTTACTGCTAACCCCAGACTGGGCCACCAAAGAGAACATCGGGGATGTGGCCCCACTGTGGCACATCTGTGACCAGAACAGGAAAAGTAGGATGTTGCTCCAACCTCCTAAGTCACTGCACACACATGGAGATGCAGCGTAGGGTTAATAGGAATGTAGACTGTTCCTCCCTGTCAGATGGTGGCTTGGATCTTAAGGGGGTGGGCATTCTTGTCCACAGGTAAGTGAGCTGTCCTAGCTGGATAAATGCCCAGGGTCACAGAGCAAGTCACAAGGCCTGGAAGGACAGAGGGTGGGTGGGATGGACCTGCCTGCCACTGCAAGTGCTCTTCTCTTTGTTTTGTTTTTTGTTGTTTTTTGTTTTCCATGTTTTCTTTTCCAAGACAAGTTTTCTCTGTGTAACATCTCTAGCTGTCCTGGAGCTCTGTAGACCAGGCTGGCCTTGAACTCAGAGATCCACCCGCCTCTGCCTCTTCAGTGCTGAGATTAAAGGCTATCACCACCTGGCACTCTTGCCTTTCCTACCTTCTGATCCCTTCCTCTCCGCTCTCTGGGCACTGTCAAGAATTCCACTCTGTCTTCAGTAGCCAGAAGTGCTGAGGAAACACCCAAGTCAGCTCTTAGCCACGAGAGCAGGAGATAGACACTGGCCAGCTGGGGCAGGTACCCTAGAACAGCCACTCTGAGAGTGTCCTTGCTGGAGGCCAGGAGAGGTTTTGGTCCTTGGTCCCTAGTTACTTCTTAGCCTTGCCTGGAAGCTACACTTGAAGATTTCACTGGCACAAAGGAGAGATACCAAACACCTCACGGATGAGCCAACTGGACTGATCAGTTCCTTCCACTTCCCACGCTCATTGCGTCTTCTGCCTTAAGTCCTTCATGGAGCCCCACACTGGCAGCTTCATGGTACCCTATTTCCTGGGACCCCCTCCTGCTACACAGGAGTTGACCTCTGTCCCTGAAATCTCTTGTCTACTTATCTATATCTTTCTCTCTAAAAACTATCCTCTGTGGTGTGTGAATTTCATCGTATTAGCAACTCAAGAACCCAAAAGTCACTGGCTTGGGTAGCTGTGAGGCTGAGCCTTGAGTTTTCTGCAGCCTCTTCCTGCCCTATCCCACCTAAGTTCACTGAGAGCTCAGAAAGGCTCTGTTGAACTCAAGGATACTTCCAAATTTTCCCTGATCATTTATACCCCCAAAGACTGTGTGTCTGAAGTCTAGGGACCTAGCAGGGAGACCTCTGCAGGTAGCCCTAGGGGCTGGAAGGTGAGGCCGAGTTCTTCCCCTTCTCTCAAACTACACCTTAGAGCAGTGGTTCTCAACCTGTGGGTAGAGACCCTTTTGGTGGTCAAACAGTCCGTTCGTTGTGGCTGCCTAAAACCATCAAAAAAACACAGATATTTATATTAAGATTCAAAACTGTAGCTGGGCAGTGGTGGCACATGCCTTTAATCCCAGTACTCGTGAGACAGAGGCAGGTGGATCTCTGAGAGTTCGAGGACAGCCTGGTTTACAAAGCTAGTTCCAGGACAGCCAGAACTGTTATGCAGAGAAACCCTGTCTTGAAAAATCAACAATAATATTAATAATAATGAGTAATACTAAGACCACTAATTATATTACTATTATTAATCATTATTATTTTGTATGGTTGGGGTCGCCACAACACGAGGAACTATATTAAAGGGTCACTGCATTAGGAAGGTTGAGAACCACTGTTTTAGAAGGATATTATTTCCTTGACACTCCCTCCATGGGGATATGGAGTCTCTGTTTCCTTGAAACAGAAGAGGCTTTGTGACAGCCCTGACCAGTTGAGTGTGACAAAAGGGACACTATGTGGCTTGTCCCTGGCTTTCACGGAACATTGGCTCTTCAGCCATAATGGGAACAGTCTCTGATCCCATGTGAGCAAGCCAATGAGGACAGACAGACAGGGAGGTGGGAAAGGACGAGCATCTCCAGCCCTGTGCTGTCTGACTGCATCAGCATGTTTCAGCGTAGCCTGGATGCCTCCAGAACCTCAGGTAGCAAAAGAAACTAACTCAAGAACAATGGCGATGGGTTTTTGATCCTACTGCACGTACTGGCTTTGTGGGAGCCTAGGCAGTTTGGATGCTCACCTTACTAGACCTGGATGGAGGTGGGTGGTTCTTTGACTTCCCACAGTTCAGGGAACCCTGATTGCTCTTTTGGCTGATGAGGGAGGGGGACTTGATTGGGGGAGGGGGAGTGAAATGGGAGGCGGTGGCGGGGAGGAGGCAGAAATCTTAAAGAAAGAAAGAAAGAAAGAAAGAAAGAAAGAAAGAAAGAAAGAAAGAAAGAAAGAAAGAAAGAAACTAACTACTTGTTACTATTGCAAACCACTGATTATGGGTCGGAATCTACTACACAACTGTGCCCTATACTATGATGTGTTTTGAAAGACTGCTCTGTACACAGGCTTAGAATGCACACAGGATGCATTCTGCTCTTGCCGCCTATGCCCAGAGCAGACATTACTAATCAATCCCAGCACCCTTGCTAAGGTCAGATCTGCCTTAGAATGCTTTTCAGCAGGAGATCCAAGAACTGACAGACCATAGCTGAATAAATTTGTCACCATGGATCTGAAGCTTCTATGAAACATGTTCAAGGGAAACCCAGAATTTTGGATCACAGTGAGGCCATGATTATTGCCTACAGGTAGCTTCAGGAAAATGCCAATAAGGTACTAGTACTGTTGCCACTGTCGGGTCAAACTGAGACTAGACAAGAAGGGACAGCCAGCAGAGGCTATAGGCCATACCAACTTAGTTTTCTCTCGAATAAGTCCTTCTCCCATGGTGTACACAGAAGCCTTTCTGAAGCATTACCTGTGAGATGCCACTGTGAGTAGGGGACTCACTGGATGGTATCATCAACATATTACAGAGTAGGTAGGGCAGGTGCTGTTAGCATCTAGCTGCTCTTGGAGCCTGTAGAAGAACAGCTTCCCCAGGCCTTGGCCTACAGCAAGCCACACAGTGTCCTGACCGCAAGGGCCAGTGGCCCTATAGGTCTCTCAAAGGCAGATGGCCCTTACCTGGGCGTCACTATAAGTGGCTGCAAATGAGCACTGACCCCCTTCCTGACTGGAGCCCCAGGCACCTGCTCCAATCTGTAAACTGCACGGCAAGGATAAACTGCCTGCCTCCAATTTGGGGGACCACCAGTTAAGATGAAAACTCGTGCTGTAGAACAGAGGGGCATGAGGAAGGGAGGGGGTGAAGGTCGGGGAGGTAGGGGTTGACCTACCTGTTGACAAGCAGGAAGTTGGCCACGAGGCATAGCAGGGAGGGCACAGTAGAGGCGACTGCCAGGTAGCTCTCAAAGTAGTTCTAGAAAGACACAAGGAAAAAGGCTGCTTATCACTCGGGGGTACTGAGAGCATGAGGGAGGGCTGCTTTCCTGTCCCGGAACACCTAGGAGCCGTGGCGAAGTCCACCCAACTCCAAGTGGCTCCACCCCATCTCCAACCTGACAGTCATTCAACCGATAGCAGTCAATGACAGCAGTGCTCCCTCAGCTGTGCTAAATGTTGAAGTCACAGGGAAGGCTCTGGCTTTGTCCTCATCTCCTGGGAGGCCCCCACTTCCAGTGCTCCACTTGCCCCGCCCACAGATTGGATCATGGGAGTGAGGCTCAATAGAGAGTTAAAAAGGAAAGCCCACCCTATTAATCTTGTTGGCCCTTTGACAGAATGCAGTAACCGGCCTCTCAGACTGTTTAGACAGCCTCAGTCTTGGGAGATTCAGCTCTCCCAAGGCTACTGCAGAAAGTCAGGAGAATAAGTACCTTCGAGATTAGCCCGGAGAAAGGACAGTCCTCAGGGAGGTGGAGACTATTCACCCAGAGCAGGATCAGGGGCTTGCCCGGTTACAGCAAGCTGGGACTCAGGGCTACAGACTAGCCTAATACAAATTGAATGCATCTCTCAAAACCCCCAAAGCTGCCCTCTCAGTTAGGATAGACTTGGTTGTGTGACTATTATCTCTGGGCATCCCCAACCACGAAAAACAACCACAGCAAGCTGTGAGGAGGGGGAGCCAGTGGCCTTGGCTTCCACCCCCCCCACTACTGGGAGGGGGTTATGAAGGAAGAAAGAGAGGGAGAGGAAGAGAGGGAGGGAGGAAAGAAGAGAGAGAAAGAGGCAGAAGAAGAGAGGGGAGGAGGGGAAGAGGAAGAAAGAGTGAAAGGTAGGAAAGGAGGGAAAGGGGGAAGGAGGGGAGGAAGGAGAAAAGCCAGCCAAGGGTTGACTATCTTGCTTCGATCATGAACCCCAGATGAGCTTTGAGCTGCAGGAAGAGCTTACGGATATTAAGCATTTGCTGTGTACCGAACAGGAGGGATTTAAATGGATTACACCATTTGACTCTAAGCAAACAAAAAGAAGCATCGAGTATTCCGCTCTGGAGTGCTTAAGAAATGCTACGCACAACTCACAACTGAGGAAACAGATCGCAGGAGCCAAGTGCAAAGAACAGCGTGTGTAAAACCCTCATCCTGTCTACGGGAGGATGGAGGAATCCAAGATGTGCTTCTCGCCCCTCAGGAACGCAGCGCATCCCACTGGGAGTAACAGGAGGAGTGTGAAGGCTTTTTCACAGCCCCAACCCCGGAGAGCTGCGAGAATTTCCTGCTAAGTTTGTACAGTTGCTGCTGCTTGACAAACCAGAAGTGAGGTGAGTGGCAAGGCGTTCCAGAGAGGAAGTGGGTCCTACCTTGGAGAAAGTGGAAACTGATGGGTGTGAGGAGAGGTCCCGGGGGGCCGGCGGTGGGGCTGTGGCCGGGCCTTGACAGAGGATCTGATTGCGCAGACAAAGATGAAAGGCATAAATGTCCTGGGGTACATCCCCCTCTGAGGTCCCTTTGAAGGCTGCTGAGGGCTTTGTGCTCTTTGGAAGGGGGCACTCTGTAAGGTGACAGCCTTGAAATTAAAATGATAATCGCAGCTCATCAGCCGTGAGCCTTAGAAATAGCCTTCCGCCTCTGAGGTGCCCCTTCATTGTCCCCGTCCTGATGGGCTCAGCAGAGCCTGCCCTGGGCTGGGCAGTCAGTCAATTACCTCCTGACACACTGGCTGAGTCCACGTGAGGCCAGGCAGGCAGAAGAGGAAAAGGAGAGAGCAAGGGACAAAGGCCAGATGTAAGTTAGCGGGCAAGTGGAGAACCCCTACACCTGGCAGGCCCCCTTCATCCCTTCACCAGACCTGGAAGTGTGCCTACATGAGGTGAAGAACCCGGTTCACTTTTTCCAAGTATGCTCAGCATCCCTGGGTATATTAGGGACGGGGATTTTCTGCGTAGCGGAGCTGAAGGCTGTGCCTTTTAAGGTTGGAAAGCTTTTCAACACCAGGACAACTGCATTGTTAAATTTCAAACCCCAGGCAAACAGCTGAGGTGCCTATTAACATATCAAAGCGGACCTGACCTCCAGGTTCTTCCAACACCCCAGGGTCCCTATCTGTATATAACCCACCCTCTACCAGGAATTCTCCGGTCCGAGGCTGGGGGTCCAGGGGCTGGGTTGCCTTTCCCCAGAGGCTCTTCCCTATATAATCCAGACATTTTGGTTACAAAGATACCTTTTGTATCTTTGGCCTCCTGGCTGCAGTACCTGGATCCCCTCTCTCCCCTTCCCCCACCCTTCTCCCTACCTGGCCCTTTTCAATCTGGTCATGTCCACTCTGGACTCTCCCAGATGTCTCTGACTCTGTTAGGTGAGCACTCCACCAGTGAACTACAGTCCTGGCTCTCTTTATTTTGAGACACCGTCTCACCAAGTTGCCCAGGCTGTCTTTGAACCCACTCAATAATCCAAGCAAGCCTTGAACTTTTGGTCCTATCTCAGCCTCCTAAGCAGCTGGGATTACGGGCCCAGCTGATGGCAGACACTTAAGATGGCTCCATAACTTCCACCTGGGGCATTCACAGCCTGGTGTGACCCACGGTCAATCATGGATTTCTGCCCAAGAGAAGTAAATGTGACAGGCATACATGGCTGAGTGTCCAACAGTACGAGATGATGTCTTGCTAAGCTCTGCATCTCCTCCACTGGGAACACTGGTCTCTCCAGCCTCACCGTCCCATCTCTCTGTGGAAATGCACTGCTCTCCGGGAAGTTGATATATGTGCTACCCAGGCCCACCAGGCCTTTGCACTGTCTACTGTCCAGGTTGGGCCCTTTAGCTGTGCATGGGTCCCGGTAAGGGTGTTGGGGGTAGGGGGTTGAGTCAATGCCCCAGAGTCAGCTCTGACCGATGAGAGGCAGGACATGGAAAGGGTTATAATTCCCACCCTAACTGTGGTTCTGAAATGTGATGCCGTTGCCATGGCTTCCAGGGCGACAGTCCATGTGCCTGGGTAGTAGCTGTGTGTGTGGCTAAGCTCTAGCCAGCTCTAGGGTCCTGTGTGTTTGTTCTCTGTGCCTGTCTCACGTCCTTGCCCCTCACTCTGACCCCTAGCAGAATCCCCGCAAAAGGTTGGCTATGTGACGGAGGCCAAGCTTTGGCCAAGCCCTGTAGAGCGGTGCGGTACTGGTGCTGTTCCTACAGACTCTCATGGGACAGCAGGTAGAAGACAAAGACAAAGCAGAAGGGCAGACTGGACCCCAAGCACAAGACCTGAACCTAGTGGGCCACCGTGGGCACTCAGTCAGGGCTGGGCAGCCGCTGTCCATCCCAATAGCGCCTTCTCTTTTAACGCATCCTTTGCTGGTGTCCCAGCGCCATGTGCAGGACAGCACAGTGCACGTGTGCACTGCTCCCTTTGGGGGTCTAGAGAAGCACACTGCCGTGGCACAGGAGACACCCTATGGTAAACACAGAAGGAGGTGTGGCCAGGGCCTTCCCGTAGAAACTGTCTGGGTGGCAGCTGGAAAGACTGGGAGAGTGTGTCCACCACAGACAGGGCAGAAGGGGGAGGTGGAGAGAGAGGACACTCAGCGTGAGGTAATGTTTTACTTTGCTTCGTCCCCTCTGGGAGCCAACCTGAGGCCTTGCTGCCCTCAGCTGAGCACACTGCTAGGATTCTAGACAGCCATGCTCCCAGGGTGCTCATGCCTCAGTCCCACTCTGGGTGCCCAAAGCCAGAGTGAAGTGAGAGCCGCTCTGAGGAAGCAAGAGGCATACCCAGCATTACAAAACAATGACAAACCAGAGGTCGCATGGTGAGCAGCAGTGGGCAGATTTCTAAGCCTCTTCCTGATGGGGTCGAACCCCCCAAAGCCTCCCAGTCCCAGGTAGCTGTGCCAGCACAGAACCCGGACTATAAACAGAACCTAGCCACGGGTGCCTGGGAGCAGCAGCCTCTCAAGGGCCCGTGAGTGTGAACAGGCCACTCCAGGTCAGGGCAGGGGGTACGTGCTTCACTTGCGGTGCAATAAGAAAAGCCATTTTCATCTGCTGTGCTCCGGTGTAAACCCTAGGAATCAGAGAACCACTCTTCAAATGAAACTTAAAAGCCTAGCTGAGCCAGTCAGCCAGATGTGAGGCCATTTTCCAGCAGAGAACTTCCTCCAGCCACCTCGCTGAGAGGCCCCGTACTAAGCGGCTCTTCTGGAAGAATCTGATTCTGGGCTCAGGGTCCAGGTAAAGAGGTTTCTCTGGGCAGGGAGGGCCTGAAATGAGCCTGTTTATCTCTGGCAGGCCTTGGATAAGCTTCCTCTCCTCGGAATGCCATTAGGACCCTTTGATATGAGCGGAGTACATTAGTCACGAGCCACAGTAGCCTCCAAGTCTGAAGCTGCTGCCACTGAACAGTTCTGTGTGGCCCCCACCTCCAGCCTGCAGTGGAGGAGGCAGCTGGGCTCCTGCAGGGTAAGAAAAGTGATTCCAGCCTGGGGGTGGTAGATCAGGGCAGCCAAGCATTACCTGGATCACAAGGCCATGAAATTAGCAGCAGTGAGCAGGCTGCAGCCAAGAACGATTGGCCATGCAGGCACATGCCTTCGACTCTATGGCTCCACGGCCTGCGATGCTAAGGATGTATCCCCATCCTGGTACAGTCTGCTCCAGTAGGAACAAGGTAAGAGGTAAACAGATGGAAGGCACTGGCTTTCTGTGCTCCTGAGGTCCCCTGAGAGGGGACATGGGCCTGGGATATGGGGAAGTTTTAGAGGCTACACCATCTCCAAAAACCAGATAGGAGGCCAGATCCCCAGAGGCTGGCTAGTCGGGGGAGTGGGGATTCCAAGGAGAGAGCAAAGCTGAAGTTGGAATCAGATAGGGGCACCTCAAAACACTTAAGTCAGTCCATCTGAGCCACCACAGGTCCCTAAGGATGGGGAACCCCCATCAGATGGTTCTCCCAGCCCTGGGTCCCTTGACCCTTTGGGCCATTTCCAGGGCAAGGCAAACTGAGAAATCTCGCTTTCCAAAGAGCAAAGCCTCCCCAACCCTCCATCCTTGTTCATACTTTCTGGTCCCTTCCAGAAGGTCAGCACAGCTCCAGGGGACTTCTGGAAGGTGTCCCCACTTTTCCTATCTGCACAGAGTCAGGAGCACTCCCCCTTCCTTTCCCATCATAAGGGAGCACTCCTTTTCACCCCACTGCCAGAAGGAAGCACTACCCTTCCTCCCATGAAAGGGCGGGGGGGGGGGGGGGGGGGGGGGCCCCNGGGGGGGGGGGGGGGGGGAGGGGGAGCTCCACCTTAGCCCACACTGACTGAATCACTGCACCAAGACTGCCTGACTCAGCTGCACTTTCTCCTCCAGGGCTGGCTGGCTCTTCCTTCTCTGTGTGGGTCAAGAGCTTAAAAGAATTATTATTTTTTTTAAAAGCACTTTGACTTCACTGGTCCTCCTCCCACCAGGTCCTTCCTTCCCTTCCTTCAGGACTCCTAGAAAGCCTTGACTCTACCCTCCCTGCAGAGAGCTCTGTCTGCCTTCCTCCTTGGCTGCCCTGGGAGACTGACTATTCCTGCATAGGGTCCCAGGGTCCCCACAGCCTGCAGCCCCCAAGCCCGGTCTCCATTCTCATCTTCCTGGTATCACATGCCATGCCTTCCGCAGAGGGTCCAAGAGCCCTCCTCTGACAAGAGGGTACTCTTGGAACCCCGAATGACCCCTGATTTGAAAAGGAAGTCTTGGATCAGACTGAAGTAAAGGAAGGTGAACCCTGTACCCAAGGCATGGGGTACACATGAAGAGAGAGGGTGAGCACACGGAGGGGGGCCGACACAGAAATGCTGGGGGTCCGAGGCCTCCAGAGGCTGCAGGATATGAGGACTGCTCTGCCCAGGAGCCTTGGCTCCTGCCTCCCAGTTTGACAGGCTGCTGAGTTACTGAGAAACACCTGCCTCATCTGTTGGCATCCACACACACCTCCCAGCCCCATACAACCCGATCTGTGCCCAGGCCTGTATCACCAACACAGGTTGATGAGGAGCAGTCCTAGGGCAAAGTGTGGCTTGCACTTTTCTGTAAACATGAGGATACGGTCCCTTCTGTGACTACTGCCTGAGACGGCAGCTTTACTAGAAGCCTGAAGTATTTGATCATTGGTCCTCACAGGCCAGACTAGTCACACTCATTTTGTATACGTGCACACACGAATGACATGTGTTCTTCGGGTATGTACACTTACTTATGTTTATTTGTAAATGTGGAGGCCGGAGGTCAACGCCAGATGTCCTCTTTGGCTGTGTCCATCTTATTCTTTGAGACGGGGTCTCTCACTAAACCCGGAGCTCACTGCTTTGGCTAGACTAGCTGGCCTGCAAGCTCCAGGGATCTTCGCATCTCTACCCGCCCCCAGTGGTAGCATTAAGCATACATACTGCTCATGCAGGCTTTTGTATATGGGCGCTGGGGATCTGAACTCGGGTCCTCATGCTTATACGGTAGGCGCTTTAGCCACTGAGCCATGTCTCCAGCCCTCTTCACCTTACTCTTAAAGATGGCCATGAAGCCCCCAGTCAACAATACAGAAACCAAGGCAGCTAGCTCTCCCAAACCCGGGTCCCCCTGCCTCAGGCTGAGGAGTGAAATGGCCGTGTTCTTTCTGACAATCCTGTACCCCCCACCCGCCAAGCCTTCCCAAGGCCCCAAGAGGACAAGCCAGCATCTTTGCTGTTCCTCTTTCTATTCCTCCTACACCGAAACCAGCTAGCCAAACAGTGGCTCTGGGGGCCCACAGAAGGAAGGGCCAAAGAAAAAGGATCCTGAGAAACACACACACTCACCAGCGACATCACTGTCCAAGTCTGCCTGTCTCTCTTTCCCTTAAGCCATGGGGACACAGAATGGTGACATTCTTAGGAAACTCCCTAGCTCCCATCCAGCCATGCCTGCCCGGGGCAGCTTCTGGAGCTCCTGGGTGGGGCCCAGGAATCAGTCAGGGCCAAGAGCCATGCCTGAGACACAGCAGTTCAGGATGTGCTGCCATTGGAGGGGCCTCTCTGCTAGCCTCACCAGGTGCTTCCTCTCACACGAATGGCGGTTTCACTGAGGCAACAAACTTCTCTGAAGATTCATGTGGCGCCAGAGCTACAAGTTGTGACTGGATTACGTGTATACATGTGGGGCACACACACACACACACACACACACACACACACACACACACACCAGTGACAGTCTAGTGGAAACCCAGGCCCTCCACTGTCCCTGTAGAACTTTCTCAGCCAGGGCCTACCCTTAAGAAAAGTGCTCCGGGCTTGTGCAAGGGCTCCTTTCTTCCCACCTGTATCCTTAGGATCCCAGCATGCTGGGGAGATAGTCTCTGGATTCTAAGGATACAGGTGGGAAGAAATAAAATCAAAGACAGAGAAAGAGAGGGAGGGATGGATGGGCATGGGTGGTGTACAGACGGAGAAGGATAGTGTGCTGGTGAGGAGAAAATCAAAAAGGAACAGGAGCTGCGGAAGTGGCCAGAGATGTGACTGACAACGCTTTAAGAAGCGGAAAAGCTGAAACAGAAGGGGGAGCCATCACAGGTGTTGCACACTGGGAACCGCACGCTGGCTGGACTATGGTTAGCAACAGAGGGTAGACAAGAAACCTAAAAAATGGCTCATTTATGGTTTTGGGGTCTACAGATGGCTTCAGCGGCCATCCACATGGGCCAAGTGATGAGAGGCGGCTGACCCTCATCCTGATGGCCACCTGCCCACACTCTACGGCAGGACAGCTCGAGTTCCTTGCAGCCCACTGACCACTGCTGTCTCTTTTCAAGGCGTGGTAGGGCTCAGGCAGGGCTTTAATTCACTTTGGTGTGTGGGTAGGGGTGGAGAGTAGCACCATGATTTGGGATCGTACTTTTAAAAAGTTCTTGACCAAACAGGCTACCTCTCCTCCATCTGGAAAGAAATCCATGCCACACTAAAATCTACCTCTCTCTAGGACACCAGTGTTCCTATACTGGGGATAGTCTTGCAGGTCTGGTTCCCCTGGCAGCTGGCCACATCTGCACCCTGGGAAGCAAGTCTGAAGGATAGGGCTGGGAGCTGAGTACACACTAGGTACCCCAGCACCGATGGGGGCTGCAGCCCCACTCATCTGAGCAGCCACCAGCACGTTCCTTCAACCTCTACCCACCTCTGTGAGCAGAGGACACATGTCCTCAACACCTCACAATGGCAGGAGGCGTCTTACGTTACAGGCTACAGCCCATGGCAGGCTGGGAAGCAATGGGATGGGTCCAGGCCAGAGTTCCATTTTACTCTATTTTCCTTTTTTGCTGCCTGCCTTTCATAGTACAGGTGAGCTGTACCATTTCCTGGGGCCCTTTCCTTTGACCACCCTCTTCTTCTGGTGACAAGTCGTTGCCTCTGTTCAGTGTGGTGATGTCCCCTGATGCAAGGACCAGAAGATTATTCCTACGAAGGCTCTGCCTGGCACAGGATCCTGCTAAACATCACAGAACTAACGGTCAACTTGGTGATCTTAGCTCAGTAAACACCACTACTGTGGCCCCACTTCTTTGCAAAGACTGGGGAGGTTCCTGGGTCAGTCCAGGCCTCGCAGAGGTTCATAGTAGCGGGGAGGGGTGACACATATGCCTTTCCTTTTCAAGGCTTCCTATCATCTTGATTTTGCACCGCCCCCCCAGATGACTCCTATTTTTTTTTGTTTGTTTGTTTTTTGAGACAGGGTTTCTCTGTAGCTTTGGAGCCTGTCCTGGAATTAGCTCTTGTAAACCAGGCTGGCCTCAAACTCACAGCGATCCGCCTGCCTCTGCCTCCCGAGTGCTGGGATTAAAGGCGTGCACCACCACTACCTGGCAATGACTCCTATCTTGAGGTCACATAGGTCCCACTGTTCCTGTCCCTAAGCCCTGGAGACAGGAAGAAGACTGTGTAGCCCCCCCCCCCCCCCCCCCCCCCCCCCCCCCCCCCCCCCCCCCCCCCCCCCCCCCCCCCCCCCCCCCCGCCACACACTCCTGGCGAGCATCTCCCAGAGACAGTTGGGAAGACCCAAGCCCATCCCTGGCGGACGTGTGGCTTGGAGACAACCCAGACACACTGAAGAATCAACCAAGCTTAATGACCTTCCATTCGCCAAGCCTCCCCAGCCAGCCCCCTGCCCCTACGCTCTGTAAGGGCTCTATCAGCCCCCAACCCCGGCTCTCTGCTATAGGGAAGGTCATTCCTTGGACTTCCGGGTAGGGTTGCTCTAATTCTCCCGAGCAGGAAACAGGCTTCCCACTGGCAGGTTTGGCAACTTGACTACCACTGGAGGAAGTCCTTTGAGATGGCTTCCTGGAGTCTCTGGAGCTCTGGCCACAGCCCACTTAATGACAGTTGCTTTTCACCCCAGGGTGCCCTCTGACTTTGATCCTGATGTGGGTAAACCTCCTCCACAAAACCGGGCATGTGTGTGCCCGGGTGAGTCAGAACTGGGTGGGTAGGTAGTTTATCACAGCTCTCTGTTGACTCCACAGTGGTTGGATGGTGACAAGACAGGACACAGTTATTGCAGGGACTCTGCTGGTCTCCAGCTTGATCTAAATCTCAATTCTGACACTTGCTAGCAAATGACCTTGGGCTGGAGGCCTCAGACCTGGGAGCACCTCAGTTACCCCATCTGGAAACTGGGGACAAAACACTTATTTACCAGAACAGCGTGGGGGTGATGGATGGGTAAGTCACGGCGTGGGTGGGTGCAAGCAGCATGGCAGGGACTTGGTGGCGGTCAGCAGATCTCCAACAAGCCCTCTGATAACCCAGCCTCCAGTTCCTCTTTTAGAAGCCATGTCATCCTGGTTCCTTTTAACCCTTCCCCTCTGGAGTCGGGTGCCTGCTCTTAGTTATATGAGGTAGCGCCCAGATTGTGCTATCCTGTGGTTAGGCGATGCCGACTGGACTAGTAGGCAGTAAATACTGGAGTGGGACCCCCTAGGATCCTCCATCTGCTGAGCCAGGTAAACCTGGCCTTCCCTAGGGAGAAACCTCATTTAACATCTATGCCAATCCATCTGAAAGGTGGGCCACGGTGACTCCAGATCCGTTCCCCTACAGCGTAAGCCCTCCCTTAAATCAGGGTATCACTTTCCTCCTTAGCCATGTGATAACCAATGCCACACATCCTTGACGTACCGCCACGTGCCAGGTGCCTGCCAGATGCTTACCAGTGTGCGCCCTAAGAGTTGTCAGCGCAGTGGGAAGGCAATCCTCCTGCTTAAGTGGATCCTACATCCCTTACTATATAGGAACACTGGGCCATGGTCACCAAAGTTTGGCTCAACACCCTGGCTTTCATGGTGAGGCCCTGACGGGGAAGCATTGGTGCTCTAAGGATGCAGATGTGAACCTGTGGCCTAAAGGGAGGCTGGGGGTTTCCCAGGGAACACCCACGGACTTGAGTGATTGCTCTCCCATCTGGGACACAGAGGGGGCTGATTTTGCTGTTCTTGGACTAGAAGAGCCCATCCAGTCTGCAGCAGGGGCTGAGAACAACTGAGGGGTCCTCCCAGCAGGAAGGAGCACCCCCAACACACACACACACACACAGCCTCAGACACAGCTGGGGACCAGGGGTGGAGCCCAATGGCAGAGCTCAGGTCCCTGGGTTTCACAAGTCAGAAGAGAAAGCAGCCAGGCTACATGCCTGCACAGCCTTCTACACACCACTCTCGGAGCGTGTCCACTTTTGTGACCGTCTACCTACCCAACTTCACCACTGCAATTCTCTCCAGCCCTGTCTTGCTGTATGTATGATCTTGGGCAGGTCCCCTAAGCCATCAGAGCTTCTGACTTTCTGCCTCCAAAGAGGTTGTTCAGATATTCCAAGGACAGAAGAGAAAGTCCGTGCCGCCGCTGCTGGCCTGGTAGATCTAGGAAACCCGACCCCTCACGGCACCCCTGAGCTATCCTTTCACGTCCACTCGTCTATTTTTGCACTGATAGTTTTGGTGCAGCTGCCCCAGACCCTACTGGCTTTATCTGAGGCTCCTATTCCAGAGAACAAAGAGGAGAGGGCAGGGAAGGCAGAAGAAAGCTCTCTAAACCATCTCCAGACCTGCCGGCGACTAGAGGAAATGAGCCCTGGGATGGGAGATGGCCCCAAAGGCGACACAATGGGGAGAGCTGTCCACAGTCCTTCTGGGACAAATTCCTCCACCTTAGCAACACATCGGAGGAAGGTTAAGAGGGAACAAGCTGTCTCCCTGGCTCTGGGTGACCCTCAGGACACAGGGCAAACTGGGGCTATCAGCAAGATTGGAAGGGAGCAGGAGGGAACTAGCTGGCAGCGGGCGGCACAAATAGAAGGCGAAGAAAAAGAGCCCTGTCAAATGCAGACAGGCCCCCAGCACGCTTGCTTCCCCAGCCTGGCCCATGAATCGAGGGGGTGACAGGTCTCTCATCTCCGATGCCAAGAGCCAGGAGCTGCGGGCAGCAGGCAGGTACTAGGCCTGCACCTGCCAGCGCTCGAGCGCCGCAATAAAGTATCATAGCGGGACCCGGAATGCTAAGTGCCTGCAGCTGGGAGGGATTGGGAGCACCGTGGCCTTTCTCTGGCAGGCCTGAGGATGGATGGAGGGGGAGGGACAGGTGCTCACACAGCCGAGCCCTGCCCTGGGGAGACAGACAGATGGACAGACAGGCAAAGAGGTTCTGGAGGAACTCCAGTGGGCAGTTTCAGTCGCGGAGGCCTGCAGAAAGCTGGACAGCTTGTGTCACTAGTCCATAAAAGAACGAGGCCAGTCAGTCCCAAATGATGCCAGAGATGCTGTTCATACAACACCTGGGACGGCGGTGCCAGGCTTTATCCCGTGACATGTAACAATGGGCCTCATTGCCACAGCTACCTTAGGAGGGCAGTATAACCAGTAAAAGCATAAGGAACCAGAGTGTACAGGGCCCAGAGCCAACAGAGGCCACATCCTGGGGGAGCTTCCTAAAGGCCACCGTTCCCATCAGTCACCTGTGTGAATATGTAAGCCCTGACTCCAGGACCTGGGTGGAACGAGCCTGTTGCCAACAAGTTCTCAGGGTGCTCCTGGTCCCACAGTTCCATGTGGGGGGGGGCAGTAGGACTCTAAAGCACTTTTCGGGTACACATATGCAGTGACAGCCCTTCTCCATACCCTAGAGCCACGTATGAATCCAAAGGCATGTAGTAATGGCCCCTCCTATGCATCAGAACCATGTAGACAGGGTGAGGGGTATGTAGCAGTCAGTGTCATATAAACCTCAAAAAAGGCCAGTGTCCCTTCAGCCACATCAGTCAGAATCCCCGGGCTACGTGTCAGGGGAGGTTCTAGAAGTGGCTTCAGGCATGTGTGCTGTGGAGCCTTGGAGTGATGCTCAGAGAGAGCCCATCCATTGTCTGACTTATGGCATACAAAGCTGAGGCGTGTTCTAGAGGGCTGGCCAAGGACTCAGAAGAGGCTTCCAAAGAGAGAGAGACGTGAGCCACCTCTGGGGCCACCGGAGGGGTTGGCTGGGGTCTGCTAGCACATTCCTTCTTGTCCCTGAGGGACCCACAGAGGAGGAGCACAGGGCTCAGCAGTGTCAGCCTCCTGTGCTGGCATGCTAAGAACTAGCTCTGCCCCGACGCGTGTTGCAGGCGAAAAGAGCCAGGTCTCCCAGGCCCCGACCCACTCTACAGAACCACTCTTAACAGACGCTTTGACTAGGTACAGTCAGGCTCCTCTGAGCCCTCCTCCCTTACTAGGCATTGACCTCGGACCATATGATGGTGCAGCTTTCCTTAGAGGATGACATAGTCACGGCCAGCATGGAGGGAAGGTTGCTGTGGTGACCTCCACATGATCTGGCTCAAGGTAGAAAAACAAAACAAAGGACTCTGAAAGCCAGTGCCTCCTTCTTGGGGCAGTCCCTGCTCACCCTTCAAATTCCCCTGCTCCAGGCCATGGGGGCCTGAGTGTGTCCCCAAGACTTCACTCCCCTTAGAACATAGGTGGCATATGTCTGAGTGTCCCCCAAACTTTCCTATACAGAAATACATTCCTCACCTGGAGGGAGTAAGAAGATGGAAACCGCATCCGTCTAGGACATTTAGAGGGGACTATGATTAGTCATGGGATGGTGCCCTACAGTTTGCATTCTGGTGGCTTTACGAGAAGAGGGAGAGGGACCAGGCTCACATACGCCCACGCTCATCTTCCGTTGTCACAAGACGCCTTGTGCCACCTGAAGATGACACGCCTAACGAGAAAGTCATCACCAGACACAGTGTCTCAACAGAGAGGGCTGTAACCAAGAGTCAAAGCAATCTTCCTTTCTTCAGAATGGTCATCACTCACCTGACTGGTGGGACTTTGATCCCAGTCATGGTGAGCAGACTGGTACACTCTGTCTCCCCTAGCTATAGGGCCTCTAGTTTACAAGGGTGTTACAAAACAATGTTACAAAACTATGCTTAGACAGCTCTCTCTCTCTCTCTCTCTCTCTCTCTCTCTCTCTCTCTCTCTCTCTGTGTGTGTGTGTGTGTGTGTGTGTGTGTGTGTGTGTGTGTGTGTGTGTGCAGGACATATTAAGGGGTGTGAAGCAGCTTTGGTTTTAAGCTCTAAGAAACACAAGAAGACTACATTTCCCAGCCTTCTCTGGAGCTGATAGAGTCACGTGATTTAGTTTGGACCAATAAGATGTAAAGAGGAGGAAGGTACACCTTCTAGGAAGTGTTCTTACAAGCAACAGGGTTTCCCTCCTTTGTGTCTTCCAATAGACGTCATAATGGATGGAGCTTTGACCGCCATCTTGGATTATGAGGTGACCTTGGATGTGAGAACTGGCGTGGGGAAGCAACCCACGTGTCCAAAGTTGACTGTGACTGAAAAATGACCTCCTCTTGCTTTAGCTACTGCTATTTGGAATTTTCTGGAGCCCACAGCTGACTTGATGCTGTAAAAGTCGTACCTTTAATTCTCGGAGGCAAAGATTCCGTATTCTCACAGGCACCATTACACGTGGTATAGAACCATCCTGTCCATCCTCCCACAGACAATGGCAGACAATCTGAAGAATGGACTGGGTCTTCCCGTCTCCATCCCTTCAGCCTCGGGAGGTAGAGACGAGGCCTGGGTACCACACAGTACAGGGCCTAGAGCCCAGTGGATTCTTTCTACTGCGCCCACCCAGACTCTGCACCAACAACACCCATATTATCAGCGTGTAAAGGTGCTCCCTCCAGCACCCCTAAGGATGGCCTGGCTCCTGGTTACCTGCTCCCCTGGTGAGGGAAATGGCTCTTACCAGGATGTCTGTGTCCTCGGAGTCCCTCCCTGAGGCCAGGCGAGAGCAGTTGCGGAGTTTAAATGCCCAGTACTCCTTGGCAGTTACAAAAAAGTTCCAGGGCAGTAGGCTCCCAATTCCCAGGCAGAAGAAGATGATGTAGGCGCCATTGAAGCGGTCCTCTGGCCTCTGCAGGCCGGGGGCTGGGTAGTCTAGTAGTTTCCCCAGCAGGGCTTCCTGGTCAGCTTTGCGAGGGCTGCTCAAGGCTCTGTAGGTAGCATTTGAGCTGTGATATACATTGTCCTCAGAGGCAACGGCCACTGTGGGAGCAGAGAGAGACGCAGAAGGGGCAGGTTAGCAAGCACTGAGGCTGGAGACTGGCTTAGCCTAGAAGACATCTCAAGCCCATGCTAGGTCTACCCTGTCCTTGAAGTCTGGCAGGAGAGCTCCAGGTTTTAGGATCAGGAAGGAAGATAAAAGTCAGACTAGAAGAAGGACAGGCTATCAGAACTGGTAGTGACTGCAGTGGTCATTTCAACTACGCAAGGACAGCACAGGCGATGCGTAAGTATGAGACAAGGGGCATGTACCTTGCAGGTACAGATTGAGGCAAGCGGTGCAGAAGGGCAAGCCTGGGTTAAAGGCATTCACATCTGAATCAGAACCCTTGATGGGCAAAGAATGAGACCCCAGCTCTTCTACATTATGCAAAAAGATAAGCAGGGGAAACCACACACACACACACACACACGTGCTTTTTTACATATGCTCAACATACCGTGGAAGACACACAGGGGTCTTCCAACAGTGGATGTCTTTGGAGGGAGATGGGGACAAGGAAGGAGGAAGTGTCACTGTTAATTCTTATTTTTTGTGCCGTTTGAATTTGAGCAATGTACATTAGCTGTTCAACCATTAAACTGGGCCAGGAATAATGGCACACACATGTCTATAACTCAGTGGGACTCTGGAGGTGGAGGGAGGAAGAGCTGGATTCAAGGTCAGCCTCTGCTACTGGAGAGTTCAAGAGTTAACCTGGACTAAGCGAGACCCTACCTCACAAAGAAACAACTCGTGTACTTCAGCACTTGGTACACCCAACACGCGAGCCATGACAGTCAGGTGCTAGGTACGACCTACAGATAAGAAGTTTGAGGCTCAGAAAGATCAAGTCACTTGCCTAGGTCACAGTGGCATAAAATGATACAGCCAGGCAGTCTGAACCCCCCCTCCCCCCGCCCCCGGGGATTCCTCAACTCCTTGCCCAGGGATGGTCTAGGAATGCGACTCTGCTGGTTCCAAGTCCCAGCAGCCCTCCCTCTGAAGACATCCTGCAGCAAGGAGCTACGAGCAGAGAAGGCCCAAGGGGACCATCATTAGCACTGCTGAACGAATGGACTCTGTAGGACCCAGACATCACCCTGGACTGCTTGCTGCAGCTGTGCGCTGGAACAGGCAGGCAGGAGGTTCTACAGGGTTCTGTCAGGGTGAGCAGGGCCCCTCTTATAGCCTTGAGTCAGGTGGAGATCAAAGATGACCATATAACCAGACAGGATATGCATGGAGACACACACACACACATACACACACACACACACACACACGCACACATGAGCATACTTAAGAACACTTGTTCTTTCAAAGGACGTGAGTTCAGATCCCAGCACCCAAGGCAGGTGGCTCAACTACTTTTAACTCCAGTTCTAGGCGATTCAATGCCCTCTCCTAATTTTTGTGGGCACCTGAAAGAACTTGCGCATACTCACACAAAGACACATGTATATACACTTAATTATTTTTAAATGTCAAAGAAAACCATGAACCGCAGAAGCCACCAGAGAACTGGCAAGGACCCTTTCCCAGAAGTTCAGGCTAGGAGGGTAGGTGCAGGGCCCAGTGTGGGTGACCCAGACCCACACAGGGCTGGAGCCCCTTCTCAGCTGCGGTGTCTATTCATCAAGGACCATTCAGCCTTGACCAAGCATCTGAAGTTGCCAGGGATCCTCTCTAACCGGGTCACCGGTGGTGCAGCAGACTGAGCAAAACCTTATTACTCTTTATAAAAGGTAGCTGTGGCTTTGGATGAACAGAGAAAGACAAAGAAAGGAGGGGAGGCCAAGAGCTTCCCCAGGCCAGGCTACCCCTGCCCCTGCCTAGAGTCCTGGGGTAAGGGCCAGTCAGAGCTGGAAAGGGTGAGAGCCTGGGGACAGAAAAGATGCCTGGCCAGTTCGAATGCCTCCATGACTCCTGAGGACACAGGCTCGGGATGAAGAGCGAGCCTCATAGCAGGCTGGGACAAGTTCCCTCGGCAGAGACAGCTGTGACACCCGATCTGGACCCACAAAGCCTTCTGGATCCTTCAGGCTGACCTGTCCCCACACGTAGGACCAGAGAGTGAGGCGGGGAGCCCAGGTTCAGCCTCGGAAGGGGGAGATCCAGCCAAACATGGGGGCCGCCGCGCCCGCACTTACTGTCGCTGTCGCTGCTACCTCCACCAGGTCCCGGGAGCCGGGCCTCTGCGACTAGGGCTAAGCCAGGCCGGGCTCCACCCTTGCCCTCCCACTCGCCCTCCCCTCCTCAGCTCTCCCCGCCCCGGGCTCCCAGCGCTTCCGGGTTTGCTGACGCCTCCCTCTGGGCCCCTCCCCACACGCGCGCCCCCGCCTGGCGCACTGCCGCAACTGCAGGCGTCCAATCGCAAAGAGCAGAAAGTGAGTCTCTGGGCCAGGACCCGCCCTGCCCCCCTGTTAGCACCCTCCTACGGGAGGGGCTGGGGTTCAGGGACACCTCAGCTACATAGTAAGCTTGATATCAACCCAGGCTACTTGAGCCACACGTGCACACCTAGATACATCCATGCACACTCATATACATATGTATGCTTGTACACACATGCATACATGTATGCACACACATCACATGCATGCTCATATATACACATGTACACACACTCATATATACATATGCATATACATATACATAGAGGTGAGGCTCAAAAATTAGCATAACTCAAAAACATCCTCAAGTGCAAGAGGAAGAATGGGGACCAGCACACCGCCCTGTGGGAGAGCACCAGCCAGCATGCTCCAGACCACCCTAGGCGCATCCTATACAGGGCACAGAGTGGGTAAGGGGACCTCAGGATCAGGAAAAACCAGAAAACAAGAAGATAACCTGTACAGTTCTCCTTGTCTCCCTGTGTCATTTACTGTAATCAAACCAACTTGGAGAGGAAGGGGTTAATTTCACCTTAGCATTCCACTGAGAGAAGTCAGAGCAGAAACTGAGGCAGGATGCTGAAAGCAAGAACCAAAGCAGAACCCAAGAAGAACTTCGGCTTATAGGACTTGCTCTCAATGACTTGCTCAGTCGTGTGTGTGTGTGTGTGTGTGTGTGTGTGTGTGTGTGTGTGTGTGCTTGAGACAGGGCTTCTCTGTGTAGCCCTGTCCATCCTGGAACTCACTTTGTAGACCAGGCTGGCCTTGAACTCACAGAGATCCGCCTGCCTCTGTCTCCCAAGTGCTGGGATTAAAGGCGTGCGCCACCACCACCCGGCTTCAGTCTTATTTCTTAGACAGTTGAAGACCCCGCTCAGAATGGAATGGGCCCTCCACATCAATCGTTGATCAATATCATTGCACCTGGAGTCTTTGTTTTTCGTTTTTTGTTTTTTCTAAACCATATGGTCTTTTCCCAAACTGGCCAACATGTAGAGAGACTGTGGAAGTGCTCAGCCCTAAAAGGAGCATCTAATACCACACCCTTCCCTCTCAGGGGAGACTCAGGGGTCACTGAAAAGGGGTAGAAAGATTGTAAGAGGCAGACGTGGAACATGACTGCAAGGAAACAGAGTTTGGGGGCACAACAGGGAAGCTGCACGTATGAACGCACAGGGGTTGTTATAGCAGGCACAAGACTCACGCAAACTTAAGCCAGACAAAAATCCCATTGTGGAGGGGCATGGCGGTCAGAAGGTAGGGCAATTCCACCCCTACTGGAAGCGCTGCTAGGAGAGAGAGTCAGTGTTCCTTCAGGGTGTGACGCCTGATAGGTAGACCACTCTCCAGGGCAGGCACTACACAGGAGAATTTAGACAACAGACATTGAACTTCATCAGGAGGGACGGGGGGCGGGGGGGGAGCGCATGAGCCAGGGAGAGCACAGAAAATTGGGTAGACAGGGAGTTGGGGGTGAGCAAGATCAAAATACATTCTATGAAATTCTTTAAAAAGTAACGCAATTGTTAAAAAATTTAAACTCACGAAAGAAATTGTGTATACACATTTCCAACAAAGTTAGTTGATACTTTTGTCCCCCAAACAAAGCAAAACAGGATCTCCCTATGAAGGCCTTCTTACTTTCTCACAGGTGGTAGGAGTACCTTCTTTGGACTCAGCCTGGCAGGCCCAAGCTCGCTGTCGGGATTTACTGGTAAGTGCTGCCATCTTGTGGCCTCTTTCCTGCCACTGCGCAAGCTTCTGGTTTAGGCTCACCAGAATTTCTGGGCTCCCAGAGGGAAAACACTCTTCTAACATTCCTACAATAACTAGTTCTAATCCAAATCCCTCCCCAAGCTGACTCAAGTCATCTCTCCGTGCTATATGCTGGCTCATCTGCTCCCTCAGAAAGTTCTGACCTTTAGGGAACTCCAGCCCTTAAATCCTCTGCCCCTGCTCCATACGCGGGAGCCCACTTTACTTTCATCCTGAGCTTACTTAGAGCCTGAGGTCTTAGTAACCACCCTGAATGCCCATATCTCTGTTTCCCTGGTGCCACTCTGGGCGGCAACTCTGGGCAGCTCACTTTGACCCGATTTACAGTGTCGCTAGAGACCCAACAGCAGTCGGGTAGGTCCGTGCAAATCCATGACCACCAACCCAAGCCGGAGCTTTCCAGTGTTCCCCACACACCTCAACTCCTCCCAACAGCATGGACTGTCTGCCCATCCCCACTTTATAGAAAAGACCAAAATCACCAGGGGTATTCACCCTGCCCTGTATCCCTACCCCACTTCTACATTTACAATGAGGAAGCTTTTCTCTACCACTGCCTAGCCCGCCCCACTCAGGAGCTTCTTGGACCCACACTTTCTCATATTCTCTCTCTCTCTCTCTCTCTCTCTCTCTCTCTCTCTCTCTCTCTCTCATCTCTCGTGCCCCAGATCCCTAGGGAAGTGTAATCCGCATAGAGATCTGTATTCAGACCTCAGGTGGTGTTTGTGAATGAATGCAGATCATAACAACCCCACCAGCCACATCCAGTCTGTATTAGCTAGCTTTCCGGCTGCTGTGCTAAGATACTGTGCAGAAGGAACTTAATGGAGGCCTTTTCTTGGCTCACAGTTTGCTGGCTCCACAGTCCATCATGGGGGTGGGGAAATCTTGGGAGCAAGAGCAGAGTTGAGGCAGCTGGTCGCACAACATGCCTGATGGGGCAGAGTAAAATGAAGGCTGCCCAGCCAGGGACCCCAGTCCATGGGACGGTACCTACCACATTGGTACCAACCAACCAACCAAAGCTGGCTTTCCCAGTTCCATTACTCTAGACAACCTTCACAGACAGCCTTGCTTGCGTCTTCTATCAGGACTCAGGGTTAACCATCACACAGCAGGGCTATGCTTGTGCCCCGTAAAGTCTTCATTTCTGCTCACTATAGCCTAAAATGAATGCCCTTTATGCTCTGCAGAGTAAAGTGTTTATTACCCTATGGGCGATGCCCAGCAAGCACAACCGGCTCTGTCTTGTGGTTTGGGCGGCATCGTCAGGTTCAAAGGCTGAGGTGCCAATTGCCTTCCTCTCCTGTTGGTGTGTCTGCCTCAGGATGGTCCTGGCCGTCGCCGAAAGCTGACTGCAGTACTTCGCTTCATTACGGTGATGGCCTCTGAGGGTGATAATCTTTTCGGGACCCAGGAATTATCCGGGGTGGAGTCTCACGAGGCTGACCTCCAGCTCACTTATATAAACAAGGATGGCCCCTGAGCGCTCCATCCTCCTGTGCTTGGGATTACGGTTGTTCAGCCCCATACCTGGCTAATCTTCATCTTGAGGTGGAGGAGTGTCCAGGTCATTTTGGAAGGAGATCACAGCAGACAGAGATACTGTGTCAGAGAGACCCCAAGACACCCCCGTGCTACAGCCCCTGCCCTGCCGGGTCTTGTGTTACTCCTCTGTAGCTTAGTTCTACCGTGTTTGAGAACTCACTTTGATGCCCCCATTTCTCGTTGCCACAGCTGCTGTTGTTTCTGTCAGGTGCCCCTTCCCACCATCCCTTGCTCAATCCCTAAGTTTTGTTTCTGTCAAGGTCAGTCTTTAGAAGGACAGCCTCCGGGGTCACCAGATAAGAGTCGGGGAATGTTGTCTTCTGCCCCCCCCCCCCCCCGCTGTGGTACGTGTATGCTCTTTCTCATCCACATTAAAAATAAATTCATATTTTTAAAAGAAGGGTCTCAAATTCTAGTTGGTTTTCTTTTCATTTTTTTATAGATAATTCATCACCATTTGCTTCCAATGGAACTTTCTGTGATCCAGCGCTAAGTCTCATTGCTATTCCCATTTCACACCAGAGGAGGGCGCTTCTTGGAGTCCTGGAGAAAAACATGCCAAGCTCCCTCCTTGGGTTGCAGTCACGTCCTCCTAGATTCCAACCGCATTGTTTTTTAGGCGACACCTAGTGGTTGCTTTCTTTTCTTTTCTTTTTTTTTATTTATTTATTTTATTTATTTATTATGTATACAATATTCTGTCTGTGTGTATGCCTGCAGGCCGAAAGAGGGCACCAGACCTCTTTACAGATGGTTGTGAGCCACCATGTGGTTGCCGGGAATTGAACTCAGGACCTTTGGAAGAGCAGGCAATGCTCTTAACCACTGAGCCATCTCTCCAGCCCCTTCTTTTTAAATAATTTATTTTTATCTTGACTGGTGTTTTGCCTGCATGTATGTTTGTGTGAGGGCGTCAGATCTTAGAGTTACAGACAGTTGCTAGCTGCCATGTGGGTGCTGGGAACCGAACACGGATCATCTGGAAGAGCAGTCAGTGCTCTTAACCACTGAGCCATCTCTCCAGCCCCCGTGGTTGCTTTCTTATTGTCCCTGGGGTGCATTGGCTCCATGGTGTAGAATGTGGCTTAGCCATAGTACCCAAGGCCAGGCATTCCAGGAAGCTCTGAGAACCTTTCCTTCACGTCCAAGTCCACACTAAGCCGTACTGCCCCTATTCTGCTGTGGCATCCATGTAGTTTCGCCAAAATGGAGACTGGCTGTTAAGTAGAGGGCAAGTAAGACCTCCTTCCATCCCAGGAAGTGTTGCAGCAGTGACTTCTCTTGCTTCCTACTTAGAGACACCGCGGCTTTAACCTCAGTCCAGGTACTAAGTTTTGAGGCCTTTGTGATCTAGAGTTAATGGTGACTTGGGAGAGCCCTTTGTCCTCACTGCTTTCTCCGGCTGCCAACCACTGAACCTCACAACCCTTGTCCAGGACCACACTGTCTCCACCCCACAAATCCCATGCACACTGTTGTCTCCACCCCACTAATCCCAAGACAACCACCCTCTCTCAAGGCAAGATGGACCCCTACCCTTCTTGTTCTCACCCTGCCCCCGGTGTACCCTCTGCAGATTTCACTGTTTTACACTATGGGTTGCCCAGCCTGGCTCACTCCCCATGCCCCACCCTACCCCAGGATACATCCACCTGCCTGTCAGATCAATACATTCCCCTTAAATTCCCAGACCACAGACCTTCACCCCGTGGCAGCTTCTGGGGCCTAGAAACTTGCTGAACGTGGCTGTCTCAGATCTTGGCTGCCCGGGCAGTGAAAGCAGGCCAAGGGGAAGCGTACACACACAAGTGTGCACACACTGTCTGCCCTGCCTCCCACCAGGCTGTGGACACTCAGAGGACCATGGATTTCCTTTCTTATTAACTGCTCATCTTGGACCTGCCTCACTGTCTTTCCACGCTGGGATGGCCCCAGAGCCAGCCACAGGTGCTGGGGTCCAGAGCTGGCAAGGCCCGTTGGAACCTTGATGTCTGCAGACACCAAGGGTCTTACCACGGGACAGTAAGAAAGCAACCACTAGGTGGCGCCACCCTTAAATGTGTGTTGGGCATCTTGATCCTCCATAACAAGGCCTAGGACTCTTCAAAGCCCGGGGATTGGAGGCAGCACAGGCTTGGGAACTGCCAACCAGACCCAACTCACAGGGTGAGGCGCAAGAGCCACAGGGTTACGGGGATCCGTTTAAATGGAGGTAACTAACGGGCATGAAGATTAAAAAATGCACCCCTCCGCCTGCACATCCGCCCATCTACGATCACTGCCACACGTCCATTGATTTCATCAGCAGGAATCACCTGCTGGGAGGACACAGGATGCAGTCTGTCATCCGTGTGGGACGCTGCCACCCTCCTCCTTAGATGGGGAATCTGTCCAGGCTGTAAACAGCTCAGCTGTGCCTGGAAGCCAATCACACAAGGAGTGTGTTCATGTTGCTTGTCCTGCCTGCACAGCATCCCCACACCACAGGTTGGCGACACTGAACAAACCCTCTCCACCCCCCCAACCCCCTGTCCAGCCTCGGCTGGGATGCATCCTTCTGACTAGGGAGGCAGACGGGTGCTGGTCTCAGTCCATCAGCCCTCCCACCTGGGCTCTGGGTTTTAAGCCCTGCCTGGCTGGAGAGCAGGGCAAGGCCCAGGCCCTTCATGAGGTCCTAACCTGCTGTGTAGCTGTCGGCAAGCCCGTTCCCTGTTGAACCATTTTCCCTTCTGTAAGGTGAGGCTGTTGAGCTGGACCAAGGGTTGGAGCTCTGAACTGCTGTGGAATTATGGAAAGAACGAGACAGTCACACCCAACTGCCGTTAAAAGACCAAGAAGACATCAGACCAAGACCTGGATTTTTTTTTAATTAGACTAGGAAATATAATTTATTTCATAAAAATTAATCTTGTTACAAGAAGAATGCTAAAGGCTATGTACAGGTTGTTTACAGAATGAACGGGTGGGGCTGGGACCGTCCCCGGCATATTGGAATCCAGGGACAGAGCCGTGTTCACAGCCCTGCATCCAAGCTCCCGGCCACCCACCCTCTGAGGGTGAGTGGAAGGGGCCTACTCAGATGCCTGGGAGCTTCAAGATGGGGACCAGAGTGCCCTGGAAGTCCAGGGATGAGGAGGGTCCCCATCCCTCAGGAGGTGTCTGGCCAGGGCTCAGAATCACGGGCCCCAGAAGAGGGCAGGAGAGGCACATAGGAGATACGCTGACTGACCCTGTGACTTGGAAACAGCGAACGGGCATGCCCACCTCCAGTGGCACAAGCCTGGGCACAGAGGCCATGTCCACAAATAGGAACAGGGGTGTGTATTCTGGGAGGGGTGCCCTGATGTGCCCAAGTTGAAAAGCACAGGCATGCACACACACGACACACACACATACATGCACGCACGCACACATATGCTTGCAAACACACATATACCCTGCAGGTCCCTGCAACACCAAGCCGGCCAGGAATATTCGGAGGAGGAGGGTCCAGCTCATTGGAGGCAGGAGTGGAAAGCCCAACCCAACAGCCCTGGCTCAGTTCTTAGCTGGCAGATATTACGTGGGTTGCTGCTACCAAACTGCCCACTTGGAGTCCTGCCCTAGGCTCCCACTAACTGGGACCCGCTCACCAAGTGCTCCCACTAGCGCCCAGGCAGGCAGGTTTCTGAGGATGGGCAAGGGAAGGCATACAGACCACAATCAACTTCTCTCTACTTGATTCCCTTCTGAAGCCCCGAAAAGTGTGAGACCCCAAGGGGTCTCATGGAGCTTCTAGGATAAAAAGGAGCCCAGAGATGGCAGTTATGTGCCCGAAGTCACACAGCAAGGCTAGAACTTGGTTCCTGGTCTAGACTCCCAGGGTGCAGATGGACAGAGGCCCCTTCTGTGCATGGGCTAACAGTGACCAGCAGGGACGGGCATCTTTGGCAGGAAAAGTTCAGGGTCACTGTCTGAGGCAGTATTTACCTAGGTGCTAGGGGCACGTTGGTCTCAGTCTAAGACCCACCTCAGGAACCGTAGCAGAGAAGCCAAGACACAGATGCTTGCTGGGTCTGTGACCGTGAAACCTGCTTCCCCTCAGAAGCCCCAACTTTCAAAGTCCAGAACGTTCCCAGACTGGTCTCAATGGCAGTTCAGGAACAGGCCATGGCCAAGAGTGAAAGTGTCTACTTAGTCTCCTGACCCCAGCAGGAGAGTGAACAGGTGAACCAAGGTCTAGAGGTGCAGGGGTGGAGACCGGCCAGTGCCAGCCTAGACACAAGGCCATCCAGCCTGAGAGAGAGAACCTGGAGGACCCCTCCTTCTCTGCAGGAGCCTCACCTCTTGGCCACATTACTAAACCAGGCTGGTAAGACAGACTTGAACAGTCTTCCCAGGTCACAGCAGGCCTGGGCCTTCAGCTGGAGTCTTAGAAACCCAGAAGGCCATAGAAGGGCATCTGCCTGGGGCACTGGAGTCGGGCAGAACCACCAGGCCCCAGCTGCTGCTTCTGACTTTAGAACTCAATGCCATGGCTAAAATCCTGTATCATCTCCCTGCACAGCCGGGGAAACTGAGGCCTAGTCAGAATTTAGCCCACGATGGATTCATGATTCGCAAAGCCTTTTCCCTGACCACACCCATGCACACACACATTTGTGCAAACACGCGCCCATGAATGCACTCATCTGTGGCCCAAGTCACAAGCACACCCACTCCTAACCACACTGGAGAATAAAAGTCCCCCCGCCCCCTCTTCTTTCTCACTTTTTTGTTTGTTAGTATTCTTTTTTTTTTTTAAAAAAAGGACCTATCCAAGTATCTGGATAATAAATCATTTGCGTTTCCTAAGAAACTGTTTTTGTTTTTTTTTTTTACCTTGTGGTTTTTGCTGACTTCTAAAGCATTCATTCACTCACTCACTCATTCATTCATTCTTCCTTTCTTCTTTTTTGTTTCTTGTGGACAGAAGACAGCAGTTTGTCTGAACCGAACTCAACTTTCATAGAAGTCCAGGGATAGCAGAGAGGTCCCTAGCCAAGGACAATGTGGTGAACACAGAATTGAAACCTGTGGACCACCAAAGTCACAGGGCTGAGGGTAGTGGGTTGTGAAAGGGGAAAGCCTCTGGCCTTAGGCTGCCCCAGAGGCCTCAGCCCATCCCAGTGTGAGCCAGGAAACGGTGGGGCAAGGATCCCGGCCTCTCAGCAGTAGAACACAGAGGTTTTCTAAGGCTGGTGGTGGTCTGAGGGTTGCGGCAGGGAGGGGGGTGGGGGACCATTCCAGCTGTGAGCCAGGGATGGCAAAGGCTAGACACCCCCACGGGGAGGCTGCTAGGCCTCCTTGCACTGTCTCAGACTGGTCCCCGCTTGCCTGTGGTCACAAGCACTCAGCAGTCCCCATCAGTAGCCATGGCCACCAGCATCTCGCTCTTGCCCATCTCCTCCAAGGCACTGGCCAGGCTGTTGAGGTCCCCATCATCTTGCTGCAGGGCTTCCCAGAGGTCCAAGATTACGCCCGTGGGACTAGTTTTGGTGGCGAAGTAATTCAAGTACCTGTTGGAAGGAGAGAGAAACGTTGGCTTCCTTGAGGTGATCAGCCTTTGAGTCTCCCAGGTGGTGGAAGACTGTAGGCTCCAGAGTCTTGGGTCTAAATCCTTTGTCCTCTGAGTGTAGACCATGCAGCCCTATGCAAATCAGGGCACTCTCTAATAAGACTGATCCCGTCTCCAAAATAAGAACCACATCAGTTATCTTCTATTAGAGCCTGGGAATACAGCCTTCCTGAAAAGGCTCATGGATGGACAGCCTGATCTCCTACAAGCAGTGTTAGAGGTGGGACTTTGAGCAAGGGCCAGGGTCATGAGCAGATTCAACAACAGATAAACCCACGGAGAGGCTCAACATCAGAATAAGGGCTGGCAAAACAGTTCTGTGGGTAAATGCAAAGACTCGAGCTCAAAGTCCTGGTACTGACATAAGTCACATGCATACCATAAATGTCTATAATCCCCGTGTTCCCTTCAGGTAGATGGGAAGCAGAGACAGGGTGGCAGCTCCTGGGGTTAGCCTGGCACACATGGCAGAAGAACAAAGAGACCCCATCTCAAACACAGTGAAAGGTGGGGCCTGACACCCAAGGTTGTCCCAACTTCCACACATGCTCCATGCAGTATGTTACATACACATGTTCTAAACACACATATGTGACATCTAAATAGATGGTTGGTGGAAGGTAGGGCATGGCGGGAGAGAACAGTCAGTCGCTGGGGTGTCTTCCCCTGGCCCTTCCAGTCTACTTCTGAGGTGACACTGCTCCATCATAGTGAACCCTCCTGCCACAGTGGTTAGCTTTGCTCTGACGTACAGCCCTGGCAAAAGCAGAGCAAGGACCAACACCTCTGGAAGTGTGGACCGAGATCCATCTTGATCCCTTTAAACTGCCCAATGAACTCCACAGTGATGAAGAGTTGTCTCCCACATCCCTTCACACTGCTGGGGAAGCCTGAGCTCTCCCAAACCACCCTCATCTGGTTCATCAACATCATGGAAAGATGCTGGGACCCTGAAAGACCTTCCAGGCTGGCAGGCCACACTCTTTCTGACTCTGACATTCACTTTTGTTCTGGGCCTGACCCTGCAGCACAAGCTCTGCTGAGGGTGGGAAAGCCCTCCTACTTTCTGGTAACCAGTTGTTTTTAATTTTAACATGTGCGCACGTGTATGTGCGTATGTGTGCGTGTGTGTGCATGTGTGTAAGCCAGAGGACAATCTCCTGTGTCATCCTTAAGAACACCATCCACCTCATTTGACGCAGGGTCTCTTATTGGCCTGGAGTTCACCATTTAGCTAGACTGTCTGGCTAGCATTTCCCAGGGATCTTCCTGCCTCCATCTCCACATTGCTGGGATTATACATATGTGTTAGTGCATGCCTGGCGTTTTGACGTGGGTTCTGGGGCTTGAACTCAGGTCCTCAGTTTTATGAAGTAAGCGCTTCACTGACTGAGCCTTCTTTTATACCTGCTCACGGCCATGGATAAGAATTTCTAGTGAGTGACCATTTAACATTTTTACCACATATATCTGGCATTCAGAGTTCCCTAAGAGAGCCTGGGCACCGAGGCGCTGGTGACGAATGACCACAACTACCTGGTGTCAGGGCTGGGTCTGCCCCTGGTATAGGCAGGGAAGTGTTTGCCTACACCGTGGAAGAGAACAGGACTTAGAGAGTGGCGGTGTCACTCAAAAACCTACCTGGCTCACAGGTGTACTCTCTGAGAGGGACAGAGACCTCAGACTCAGTGCATGCAAGCCCAGCTGTGGATCTGTCACTGATTACGGCACAAGGGGAACTGAGTCTTGGTCTGCTGGGATTACGCACCCCGCTGCCCTGCCAGACCTTGAGGACAGGGGAATAGGGGTGACTGTGGCTTGGGAAGCTCACCGGTCCATCGACAGTTTCTGGGCCAACAGCCGCCAGTCGTTGCCCCGGGAGCTAGGGGCATCAAGGCTGTTGCAGATCTTCTGGCGGATGGACAGTGGTATCTTGAAGGCATAGGGTCCCAGCTGGGTGGTGACGGCATTGCCGGGGGCAGAGCAGAGGGCATCCAGGGAGCCAGCAGGTGTCTGGAAGAGAAGGGATGAGAGTGAAGTAGCCACAGTGCCAGACAGGAGCTCACCCAGTCTCCTGCCCGGATAGGGGCTTAAGGGCCGAGGCTGTAGCTTAATTGGTAGAGTGCTCGCCTGGCTCTAGTGTAGAGCCCTGGGCTCTCTATACTCAGCTTCGTCTCCTCTAGGCTCTCTCTAGCCACCCACTTCTGCAGGGCAAGGGTTGCTTGCTGCATGCCGGGTGTGATCTTGCTTAGGATCAGCCTGGGCACATGCTGACTTAGTCTTGGGAGGAGGAAACCCCAGGAGCCTAACCAATGAAGACCAGCTTTGATACAGGTGCAAAACAAAACCTAGAGAGGACAGGTGACCTACCTGGGGCAGAGCTGGCTCTGTGGAGAGCTTTCTACTACACTGGTCACCTTAGGAGTCCTGGCTTTGTTAAGAGGTTGGGAGTCACAGTCCAGTCTTTACCTTGGCCAGGTTCAAAGTCAGCCTTGCTTGGTGGTCATGTGTAGTGTACTATACTTGCTTCCCTATGACCTTTTATCTATCTATCTATCTATCTATCTATCTATCTATCTATCTATCTATCTATCTATCTATCTATCTACCTATCTACCTACCTATTCATTCATTTATTTTTGAGGTGGGGTCTCATGTAGCCCAGGCTGTCCTCAAACTCACTATGTAGCCGAAGATGACCTTGGATCTTCTTGCCTCCACATCCCAAGTGTTGGGATTATGGGTGAACACCACCATGCCTGGTGTATTTGATGGTGGAGCCCAAAGCATCATGCATGCTACGGAAGGACTCTGACAAGTGAGCTCCAGCCCTAGCCTTGAGACTCTCATCTTCCACAAGGGGACCACCACAACCCTCTCCCTGCAGGTGTGCCAACTTGATATGGTAATAAATGTCACATGAGCAGCGCTCAGCAAGTAACAGTTGCTTGCTCAGAGTGAGCAGATTCCTTTAGCGATTTGAGAGGGGGGAAAAAAAGAAATCTTCATGGGAGATGGTGGGGAATAAGGTGCTTGTGTGCCAGAGCCTCAGTCCCCCGGGCTGTCACCGACCCTCACCTCGGCCAGCGTGGTGTGCACCTGGAAGATCTGGCCTTCCCCTTCCACCTGCCGCACGCAGACTTTACAGGTGAACTCGGTGGAAGCCAGGCTGTGCCTCTCCAGGGTGAAAGTGCAGTGCAGGGCTTTCTGGCTGCCGTTCCAGATGTGGTAGAAGGGAATCTCCTGTAGGAGAGGCAGGCGTTCAGGGCTGCAGGTGAGACTGGGTATTTGCTAGAAGTGGGTGGGGACCAGCCCCAGGCAGGGCTGAGTCTCTGTATGAAACGATTTGAGAGTAGAGAAAGCTGGCCAGCTACATGGTGCTGATCCATTGGTTCTGGGAGGGAGTTGAGAAAAAGGCCTGTGTGAGAGGAGAAGACAGGAGTGGTGTGTGCGTGCATGCGTGTGTGTGCACGTGTGTGTGTATGATGTATATGTATCTATGTCAGGGCACATACACAAGCTGGAGCAGGGAGCACCTAGGACTTCAATGGTGGCATATACTGCAAGATGGGACAGAGGAACACAAGTGCCAGAGACAAGCAGAATCAATCTGCAAGGCTTGTATCTGTTTAGATGGGTCTGGCCCCAGATCAGAAACTTGCAGTATAAAGGGCCTGAAGGGGGACGTGGGGGTGATGGGCATGGGTATTTGTGTGTGGGGAGGTGTAAGAGGGGCTGTCAGTGGCACAGAATTTAGGGTATAAAGATGGCTGGAAACCTGAAGGACAATAGATTGGGGTAGACAGGACAGGGCTGAGGGACCTGGGAAACAGTGCCTGCTTCACTACAGAGGTGGAGTCGTGGGTTCCTCCCTGCCCCTCCCCAGGCCCAGGGCTCACCTGGTACTTGGCCAGCAACTTGCTCCTCCAGTGGGCATGCGGGATGTCATGGAGGGAAAGGCGCAGGTTGTGGTAACTGTCCTTGAAGAGCAGAGGCTTGGGCTCCTCTACCAAGTAGCCGCCCAGAGAGCGCTCCAGCTCCAGCACTTCCTGTTGATGGGGCAGTGGGAGGGGCTTGTTACCCGTGGACCACACAAGCCGCTAGTCTGGGGCCAGACCCATCTGATCTAATTAAAAAGGTGTTTTGGATGAATGTGGGGGCAGATATATAAGTGGATGAATGGAAAATGAATGGGTGGGTGGATGTGATAGACAGACAGACAGACAGGCTTCCAGGCTATGGTAGATAAACAGATAATTCGCAAACTATATGGATGGACAGATAGAGGGATAGACAGATACATATAGAGAACATAAATGTGGGTAACAAGGGATTGGAAGGAGAATTAGACGTATAGGTAGGATACTGACTGAGTAGATGGATGGATGCACACAAAGATGTGCGGATGGATGGACTGATCGAATGGATCACTGGATGGATGTGTGGGTTAGGCGGGTAAACAGATAAACAGATGGCTATACAAACGAGTAGGTATATGAATAGAAGAATATTTGGAAGGACAGTTACATGAACGAGGAGGTGGGTAGTGGCTGGGTGACCAAGGCTGTTTACCAACGAAGTGTATTGGAAGATGAGAAAAATGGTAGGTGGATATAGATGGGGCTGCACCAAGCAAAGTCAGGCCAGAACGCGTTGACCTTTGGCCAGGGGGAACACTAGCCAGCATCAATCCCACCAGATCCAACTGCAGGGGATTGCCTGCAGTGTCCCAACCCTTTTGGAATGTCAGGGTAGTACAGTCCCCACAGGGGATACTCCTTCTCCCACAGGGCCTTTTCACCTATGTTGCATCAGTCCTGAGAAAGCCACACGGGACTCAGAGACAGCGCGACTAGGAGAGACCCCAGCTCAGAGCCGGGGCAGGGAGGGCATCAGTCTGTCCTGTCTGTGAGGCTTCTGGAGGGCTGCAGCAAGAATGGAGAAGAGAGCCAGCTCTGCATTCTCCAGTATTGTGCTGGCATGAGACTGATGACCCGGGAACGGGACAGAGTTCAGAGAGGAAGGGACAGGGGCTTTGAGACACGTATGACAGGCGATGCCCACGTTGGGCTCCACATCTGCTGATTTTTCCCCCCCCCCCCGCCCATCTATGCCCAGCATCTCTTCATACGCCCTTGCTTCTCCTTCATCTCTGGTCTCCATTGGCTTTCCTTTGTGTCTGCTAGAAGCCTGGGCTATCCTCGCTCATTCCATCAGTCCCTGGTCTGTCTGTCCTACTACTGACCAGCCACAAGGTCCAGCCTCATCTCCTGGCCACTGCCACAGCCAGGTGAACTGGGATTCAGCCCTAACTCCCAATCGGCCTTTGCCTCTTGTTTACCAACACACACACATGCGTGTATACACACACATCATAGCCCCAGCTTCCTAACTGGCCTTTGCCTTGTTTGCCACACACACCCACACACGCAAACACACACACGCAAACACACACACACACACACACACACACCATAGCTACAGACCACTCTACAGAGCACCTGTGAACAGGTATCTGCTACAGCTGGGCCCCTTGCCCCTGGACAGCATCCCAGTTACCAAGTGCGACCCGAGCTCACTAACAAGCGGTGGCCTCTTCAGTTCCCCCCTCTCTCACTTACATAGTCACACACACACACACACACACACACACACACACCCTACACTGTTCACACACGCCGAGCTGCACACCCGTCTTGGCAGAAAGTTGTCCTGCTGGTTGGACATGTCCTTCTTCTTCTCAACCCAGAGTGACAACTTGCTATCCAGGGCTTAAGTCTCAGGCCCACTTTCTCAAACGCCTCAAAAGAGATCTCTCTGTCTCCCACCTCCAGCCCTGTCTGAGAGTCCAGTGCTGTTCTAATGGCTGATGAAAAGTAAGCATAGAGGTTAGCGCTGGAAAGAAGCCTGACAAGAGACCATGCAGCCTGGGAGGGGAGCGAGCAACTGACGGACCGTGCTGATGTCCCCGCAGTGTCCCCACGCTCCTACCTTCAATGCCACAGGCGTATCCTCCAGACAGTAGACCCTGAGGCTATACTCCAGGGAGGTACAGAGGGCCGGGGCAAAGATGGCCAGCTGGAGCCGCTTGACTGCGGAGCGGGAGTAGGACTCGCCCGTGAACACATAGGTGCCCAGCTGGTCCAACAGGATGTGGCAGGACTTAGCCTCCAGTTGGCAGTAGCATGGGGTGTTCAGGGTCTCCTCATCCAATGTCACCACCTCCTACAGGGGGAGAAAAGGAGGCCGTCTTCTGGGCTGGGACGAGTCAGGAGAGGGGCAGGTCTGAGAGCCAGCCACGCCACCCGGCACCTCACCTCCCAGTGACCCTGATGGGTCTGGGTCTTGAGCTGGAAGATCCAGTCTCCAGCGATGACTTCAGCACAGTGGGGCACGGTGAGGATGACAGGGCGGCACAGGAGGAGGCCTGTGGGACCACAGGTCACCGAGGGGCTCAATACTGTCTGGGTCCCTTCCGAGAGGGGGCTAGGGAGGGCAGAGGGAGGCAGTGAGCAAAGGCTGGAAGTACTCATGCAGCAGGGACATACTCCATCCCTGCAGGGCCCAACTCTATCTCTGCAGGGCTTCCAACTCTACCCCTGCAGGACCCCCAACACCACTGCTGCAGGGCCTCCAACTCCACCCCTGCAGGGTCCCCAACTCCACCTCTGCAGGACCCCCAACACCACCCCTGCAGGGTCCCCAACTCCACCCCTGCAGGGTCCCCAACTCCACCCCTGCAGGGTCTCCAATACCACCCCTGCAGGGCCCCCACCTCCACCCAGAGCCTGTACCAAGGCAGTGTCTGCCACTTGGGAGCCTGGGACTGCCAGGCACTACAGCAGTGGGAAGTAGGGACATGGCATAAACTGGAAATTGCAGTCTAGATTTTTGCTGTTACGTCAAAAGAGTCGCAGCCAAAGTTTTGCACAGCCTTAAAGGTCTAGGGTTTTAGAGAACATTCTGGTCTTTCTTTTACTTTAAAACAAAACAAAGCAACAAAATAAAATTAAAAAAAAAACCAACAAAAAAAACAAAACAAAAACCAACCCATTTGAGGCCATTAAAAACAAAACAAAATAAAACATAGTGGCGTATGCCTTTCATCTCGTCACTATGGGAGGCAGAGGCTGATCTGAGTTCGAGGCCAGCCTGGTCTACATAGTGAGTTCTAGGACAGCCAGGGCTATACAGTGAGACCCTGTCTCAAAAAAACAGCAAAGCCATTTGGGGTGTGTGTGTGTGTGTGTGTGTGTGTGTGTGTGTGTGTTTGCATGTGTCTAAGTGAGAAGACATCTTACGGGAGTCGGTTCAGCTCTCTTCTACCAAGTGGACTCTGGGGATGTAACCCAGGCTCGCTGACAAGCACTTTTACCCGCTGAGCCAGCTCACGAGCCAGCTTTTGGTACATTTTGATTGCATGCTGTTACACTGCCCTCGGGAGAGCCAGTCCCATTCTACTCAACCACCAGTGTGTCAGAAAGAGAGGTGTGCCCGTGCTCTTGGAGGCGTGCAGGGATTAACATGAGGAAAAACGTCCTTACAGGTTCCTCAAGCAAAACCCTTCTTATCTACCTGTATAGTCTCATTAACTGTGACTGCAATTCAGATGGAACAACTTCTCATAAACAATGTACTTGGCGCGTGTACATATGAATCTGTTCGTGTTCTAGCCCCGTGTTCGAACTGAGATGTCCAGTTTTTCTTACTAGCTGTTATAGTTATCTTTCCTGTCGATTTGACTGAGTTTGGGGTCACCGAGGAGATGAATCCCTGACCTGCCTGTTTGTGAGGGTGTTCCTTGAGGGGGTTCGGTAGGAGGAGAAGCCTACTTAGGTAGACAGTGTATCCTGTGGGCTAGGGACCCATACTGGATGAAAAGGAAAGAAAAAAAGAGGGGAATGTTGGACCCTGATGCTCACCCTTCTCTGGTTCCAACTATGGATGCTTCACGCTCCTGTGACCACAGCTAGAGAGGCTGTCACTATGGTGAGCCCAAATTAACGCCACCTCCTGAAGTTCTCATCAGGCATTTGCCACAGCAATGGCACAGAAACGATTCCCTCATTTATAAATCCCCTTTACATAGGAGGACTTGCTGTGCTGGGTTTTATCCAGTTAGAACATGCTCTCTCTGGGGGACCCTGGGCACTGGGGACCAAGCCCTGAGGGGCACATGGGAATATCTGTGCCCAGGGTGGGCAGAGGAGAAGGGGTGCTGCCTGGCCAGGGCTGGATTGTCTACTCACAGGGTACTTTCAGCTTTGTTGATCAGCAGATACATCTCATAGAACTTGCCGGGGGGGATGGCTCCATTTGGCACCAACAGGCTGACCCCTAGGAAGGAAGGAAGGTCATCAGGAAGGGGGTTAGAGGAGGGAGAGGTGATGAGAAGAATGGGGTGAGACCTGGCTTAGGGAAGGGAAAGGATTAGGGAGAGAGGTGGGGGCAGACACAGGGAAGAGTCAGGCCACTTGGGCATAGCTGATATGCCCAGGAATACAGGGGCCTCTAACATTGCTGGGGACTGTGTGTGTGTGTGTGTGTGTGTGTGTGTGTGTGTGTGTGTGTGCATGTGTATGTGTTGGGGGGGGATCAGAAAGCCCTTATGCTGGCTCCATGCTGACTCAAGACAGGACCCTAAAAAGCTGCCAGCTGCTACTTTCACAAGAAGAGATGGGCACCCCTGCCCTGCAGTCAGTCACAACTAGGACCTCTCTGTGGGACTCTAATGATAAGAGTTGTTCTCCCACCCTGACAGGGGCAGGGAAGCCACTCCAAGTGGTTGATCCAAGACTTCCTTGGCTTAGAGAGGCCCAGGCTGGCCTGATCTCAAGTCTCCTACCAGACTTCTCTATGTATTATCTACCTGGAGCTTTACTTTCCCATCTGAGCAATAGGTCCAAGGGCCTACCTGTGCCAGGAATGCTCAGCCTCCCACCCAGGCAGCCAAAGGTGCCACTAAGGCTGCTGCTGGGGTCTCGAGGTAGGCCCAGGAGCTGCTGGGAACCAAGGCTGGCACTGCGCAGGTGCAGCAAGTGGGCATCCCGGGAGAAATCGCCTGGGTATGTGCCGGGGGGTAGAACGCCCAGCAGGTCGGCTCCATCAGCCAGGCCGGATCCAGAGCCAGTGGTGCTGGAGTTATAGACCTTGATCTTGAGGCTGGGCAGGGGATCCAGCAGGGGTGAGTTAGTCATAGGGATCTTATCAGCGGAGTCCTGCAGGGCATAGACGGGCCCACGGTAGATGCCGGCACTGGCTGTCAGGTCTGGAGGGGCGGCCGGGTGCAGGAGCTGCGGGTTGTCTGCAGGGGTGAATGCGATTGTCAGGATCACTTTCCCTGCCCCTCACCACCCTGGCCCTGCTCACTCTGCCCCCTCTATGCCTTCTGCCCTCTCCACATGTCTAGCCACAGAAGGCTCAATTGCCACCTGTTACTTTAGACAAACGGGTCAGGATACCAGGGAGCTGTCGGGACCCCAGCTCTGGTGACAGCTACACTACTCTGGGGTCCCCCGACCATCGCCGCTACCCCAGGTTTCTCCTGCTCCTTACTGGGCCTCGCAGTCTTGAAGTTGACAGGGTGGAAACCACCAGTGAGGGCGGCAGAGGAGTCGGTGATGTCCGTGTCAAAGTCCCGGCAGTTTCTTCGGTACACAACCACGCCCACTGCCATGAGAACTGCCACAACCACGAAGATGGCCACCACGAGGCCTGCGTACAGCGCCACGTCTCCTGAGGGTTCCAGGACTGGAGAAGCAGTAGAGTTAAGTGAGGGGCAGGCCCTTTAGGGTCCCAAGGAAAACCTAGATTCTAGGCTTTGCCTGCCAAGATGACCTGCAGGCCTCAGGCAAATCTCACAACTCCCTCCTCCCCACCTCCTGACGCCCCCCGCCCCCAGTCTATCTCTTCCTTAGTAGCTTGTCTCAAAATCCCTGCCCTGCTTATTACTTTGAAGGTAATAGAACCAATAAACCCGATTCACAAGCTCACGCCTGGCTCACTGTTGAGGAGCCAGTGGTGTGAGGCTCAGAAACATGAGAGCACACAATTCCACCTAAATGACAAATCTTCGCTCCACGCTTACCCCTTCCATATGACCAAAGGCCCTGGCTCCCCGAAACCTTAAGCAGTCTCAACTATGCCAAGGATGGGAGGTGGAGTGGGCGAAGGGAGTAGGTGACAGGCAGAGCAATGGATGGAGGAGAGGTGGTGAGTGGATGGGCGAACAGAGATGGAACTGAGGGAGGCCACCCATGGCTACACCTCCTTCCTCCAGCAGGGGGCTATGGTTGCAATTAACTACTCATGGCCAGGCAGGAATGTGGCAAGGTCAGGGATAGGGTCCGCAGGTCATTCTAGGAGGACGGGAGTATCCTGTCCACGCCATCCTGTGTGCACTCAAGCACACAGGCACATGTGGTTACTGAAAACTTAAATATTACGGGTGTAACAAAGGAGCTGTGGTCTTTTTAAGTGAAATATAAATTTTATTTTATTTTTTTAATATTTATTTATTATTTATTAAGTATACAACATTCTGCCTCCATGTATGCCCACACGCCAGAAGAGGGCGCCAGATCTCATTACTGATGGTTGTGAGCCATCATGTGGTTGCTGGGAATTGAACCCAGGACCTCTGAAAGAACAGCCAGTGCTCTTAACCACTGAGCCATCTCTCCAGTCCAAATATAAATTTTAAAAGCCACCTGTGTTAAGTGACTATCACAGCAGCCAGCTCAGGCACAGTCAAGATGGAGGCCGCTAGATGGCTGTTCTTTGACCTTGCTTCTTTTGGGAGTTCCAAGAAGCTCCCATACATCATTAAAAACAGAGGAACTCTGGGAGAGGGAGCCTGAGTTCCAAGACCTGGCCGTCTGCACCCGTAGGGGAGTCCATGTCTCGTGGCATAGAAGGCCATGGCTTCCAGCTTGGTGAACCTGCCCATTTTCCACACTGTCTTTCTACCTAACAGCCCTCACTAGGACTCCCCAGAGTATCCTGGCAACCAGGGAGCCGCTAGAGACTCTTCCTCAGAGCTGACCTCTCCCCTCTCTCCAGAGGCTCCTGTCCCAGCAGGCTGCTCCTCCCTAAGCTTGGCTGGCACACTATAATGTCCTCACTCGCACTGGGGGCCACTTGCTTGGCGATTTATACTCTCTAATCAGCCACCAGCCTGGCCTCTCGGGGCGCTGGGCTGAAGACTTCCCTGCAGGTTTTATGATTCCAGAATGATCTGAAATTGTTCTTTAATTACCACAGGCCGATCTGAGGGAGAGATTGTATTGCCCTGATATTGCAGTCACAGCAGCAAGGGCCCTAGGGGCAGGAGGAGTCCCTTGGGAGCTGAATCAGAGCAATACTACTGGTGCCGGCCAGAGTTAACTTGGGAGGTGTGGCCCAGCTGATAGGGGTACAGTGTGGGGAACAGAGGTGGCCAGACATGACACCGTCTCCTGGCATGTCTCAGAGAGGAGGGACGATGATTAAGACCATCTGCTTCGGCCACAAAAAAATCCGGGCTCAAGCCCGGGCTCTGCTACTTCCCGGTTTGCTCCTTGGACAAATTTCTTCTTCTCTCTGAGACTCCGATTCCTATTCTATAACAGGAGGGTGAGGGGGAGTCCTGGGGCCTTTCTGCCAGCCAAGAGTCTGCTTGCCTCTCTGTGATAGGACTGTGGCAAAATGCGTGAGGTACAGGGATCCCATGGTGTTGTACTGGGGGGGAGACAGTGTCAGCTCCCCCTGCCTTTCACCCCACACCCGTGGCAAGCCAGCCAAGGAGAGCCAGGGATCCCCAGAAGAAAGAGGACAGTCATGAAATGGGACTTACGGTGGCTTTTAGGATCGTTTAGAGTTCTCTTATCTGTCAAGGGAAATAAAGGGAAAGACGATGATGACACCAGCGGCAGCAAAAGGATGGTCGAGAAGGTCACGGGGGCGCGGTATGGATGAAATGAAGGATGCGGGGCCAGACAGACGCCCTGTGGGCTGCTCTGCTCAGGGTGGGCACAGCGGCCAAGGGCTGGGCAGGGGCAGAGGGGTCTGTCACCTGACTCCCGAGCACTCACTCTGCACGCACAGCCCGTCGGTGCAGTTCTTGGAGTCAAGCAGCGCCCCGCTGCAGTCGCGGCCTCCGTTCTGGGGTGGGGGCGCCATGCACTCACGGCTGCGCCAGTGTGCGCACTCGGTGCTGCAGGCTGACCACTTGCTCCACTCGGTCCATGCTCCGTCCACTGTGGGGGCACAGCACGTGCCGTTATGTATGCAGACAGCAACACAGACACAGTAACAACAGCACGGGCCTGCATGCACACATGCACACACGCACGCATGCATGCATGCACGCAACATATCGATGTGCCAATCAACAAATCGATACCATGTCCACACAGTCACAGGCAGTTAGATGTGCTCAGGGGACAAGAGCAAAGATACTTAAGGGTTACCAGTACACAGAGAGCCTAAAACCCGGGTAAGAAAACAGCACAAAGTCACATATTCACCACCAAGGACAAACACAGCTGGATGGACATGGACCGGAGAAGACAGACAGGAAGGAGGTTGCTAATAGGATGAGCAGCTGTGGCCAGTAGGCATCTCAACAGTTACATTCAGGAAGTTCTCTTGGCCCCTAAGAGCTCTCAAAGCCAGAAGTCCTATCTAGCTTAGCTCACTGCCTCTGATTTCAGCTCTCCGGCAGCCTGGGACAGACTCAGATGCTAGAGACAACAAAGGATGCCGAGGACCTGGGGTCTGGACACTTTGCTGCTCAGGGGAAGGTAGCAATCCAGCTCCACACACATCCCGTAGGTAAAGGAGCCTGGGAGGGCATGTGACTCCTACCTGGGCACACGGTGGTGCAGGCTGTCTTCTGGAAGGCCTGTCCCTCACAAAAGGCCCCTCCGTTGAGTGGGGCTGGGTTGGTGCAGGTCCGCGTACGCTTCTGCCAGCCTCGGCCACATCGATTAGAGCAGGGTGACCACTCTGACCAGCTGGACCAGCCGCCATTCACTGTAAGGATGGGCCATCACACAGTTAGCACGGATCGGGGTTCCTCCTGATATTTCACACCCATCACCCACCTTTATCCATAACCCAACCACTCCGGCTGGAACCCTTCCCCTACGGGACTGGGCACTGAGACACCACAATCAGAACCTGACAGGGACTACGAGGTCACTATCCCATCCTGGCCCTTGTACAGCGACACAGGAAGACTGGAGGGTTAACACGTAACCAAGGTCACCCAGTGTGTGACAGGGTACCTGGGCTTTGACTTGGGACTGAATCCCAGGACCGGACTTCCTAGTACATTTCAGTTACTGCCGCTATGTTCTACGCTCCATCCTTGGGCCCCCCAAAAAGAGCAGAGAGCAGCATGCAGGCCTGAACCGTATCCTTACCTCTACAGGGACAAAATGACTTGAGTGTGGCGATCTAGCTGCAACCCTACCTTGGGCCTAAGTCAGGAGACGTGGGTCTATTTTTAGAAGTAGCCAAGGGGCCCACTCCTGGCTGGGGACCCAGAGTGTCTGACTTGGCCACTGATCTCTCTAGATTGCCTCTCCATACAGTTGAGGGGGCCCATTGGCCCTTCTGGAGGTCAGGAGAGGGGGGATGTGCTACCTCAGGCCTCCCCCTAGCATCCGAGAACTCCCACCACAGAGGACACCCAGGAGAAGCACAGTGTATCCCCAGCAAAGCACCCATGCACACCATAGACGATGACCGTGGCGGTGGTGCTCCGGCGCTTGGCCACAATATTCTTGGCCACACATGTGTAGTTGGCCGTGTCTGACAGGCGAGCCTGGCGGATGATGAGGTTGTGGTCAATGGTGAGCAGGAAGTTGGTGTCCTGAGTGGGGTCAATGACATCTTCATTCTTGAGCCATTCGACCTGTGGAGGGGAGCAATGAAGGCTCAGTGGTCTGCCTTCTGGCGCTGGGGATAGGCCTCCTGCAGAGGGGAGGAGGGGTCCAGCCGTAACTAGAATACCGGTCCTGCCTATATCCACACCTAGGTTCATGCCTGGCAGTAACAGGCACCAACATCACTGTGGGAAACATCATTTACCAGCAGAGTGATCTTAGGAGACCCAGGGCCTCAATCTTACCAACTGTAAGATGGACCCTGAATAACACCCACCCCACGGGGAAGGGGTGAACGTCACACGCTTGGCTCAGAGAAGTACCAAACATGCACAGGCTGCTAGTGCCTGCCCTAACCGGACCCCCGAGCTCCTCAAAGCTGCAACCCCCGCAGCAGGACCCCTGGGCTCAGTCCTCAGCTCTGCTACTCACAGCACCACAACAGAGATGGTCACCTCATCCCTCCCATCTCTAAAGGGGTGGCCTTGCCCACACTGCAGGGCTGCTGAGACCAGAGCCAGCAGGTAGCAATCCCCCCAACTCAGGTGCCCATGAGGGCACAAAAGCAGCCTAAGAGACCAGTACGAAGTTTGGGGTCTTGAAAGCTGAGTCCCGAGTAAGAGGCCCGTCCTTTGGTGCACAGCCATCTGTCCCCTGTGAACTTCTACAGCAGCGGAGGGCATGCGTGGGGAAAGAGGAAAGCCGTGTCCAGCTGATAGAGTGGCTATCCAGTGGTATCTACAGGTGTGGTTTCCTAGGTCTGTGTCAAGTGGGGGGTCAGGGGCTAGACCTAGGGTCTACCCAAGGATCCCTGGGGGTTCTCCTTCTGTGAGGCAGAACCACAGAGGTCTGGAGGCTGTGTTATCACAGCTGCTGGTAAGTGCCCTGCCTGGCTGGTCACATCCCTCTCACCTCAGCCACAGGCACTCCCTCCGGTGGGCGGCACTGCAGAAGGACCTCCTGATCCAACGCCACCTCCTTTGCCAGAGGCTCCTGGTCAAAGTTCTTGCGCAGGTCTGTGAGGAGAAGAGTTTCAAGTCTATCAGGTGAGTGCTGGAAGGGAGGGTGAAGTGCCCCTTGTGGCCACTAGGGGGCAGAGTATGCCTAAGGACCTGTTTACAGGCTGTCTTCACCTGGGGAAACAGGGTCCACTCCGGGACCTTGCCTAAAAGCTGCTGGCTTCCCTCCACAGGTGGCAAGGGCTGCTGGAAACCCTGGGGCCTGAGGAGGCTGGCTTCTGGGCCTAAGAGTCCACATGAGCTGGCATGCACATGTCCCCTTAATGGATATTTCTCTCTAACATTAGTAGGGAGACGGAGCGGGTTAATCAAGGTAGCATACAGGCAATGCGGATGTAGGCTCGGCGACTCTTGGTGGTTCCCGAAGAGCTCCAGGCTACACACTGGCACCAGTAGTCCTCCAGCCCGAAGAGCTCCTCCACCTGCTGTCTTGACACCTCGATCTGCACCTCTCGCACCCGCAAGCCTGGGAGAGAGAGAAGATGGGGTCCTCAGTGGCCGGGGAAGACACTACCTCCATTTTATCCCAGTCTGTGGCTCCCCTGCAAAAGCTGACCGGCATCCACGTGGAGCTATCTATAGCCATCCCCCAGGTCTGTCTGAAAACTAACGCCAGTCTTTGGTATCCTCAGACCCATTCACTACCCAGCTAGCCTGTGCTTGTCAAAGAACGACCATGTTCCACAGACCCCTCAGCAGAAAGACCCAAGTCCTCCACAGGGCCCCAGCGCACTGTCCCTTCTATGCCCAGGGTGCTTCCAGTTGGGCTACCTGCTGGCCGGTCCAGGCAGGAGCCGCGAGTATGTCTGTCCCTCTTGTCCTAGCCACAGCTGTTCTCCAGGGCCTGTGGGACCACTGTCACTATGCACAGCCAGTGGGACACCAGAAAACCCCAGTTCTCAGGGCTGGCAGGTGCCATGTGCTCCTGATAAACGAGGAGCAAGAGCCAGGCTGGCACTGTTACTAGGAATCATGGGGTTGCTACTGCTACCACGGGTCATCATCTGAGCATCCCAGCGGGCAAACTGCCTCTTGCTTGGGCTAGAACTCATGGCTGGCTCTGATTGGCATGAGAAGCGGCTCACAGGCCAAAGAAGAATACCGAGTGGTTTGGCAGGGCCCAGACGGCTGATTCCCTGCCCTGCCTGGCACTGCGCATGAGCCATCTTATCGCCTCCCCACTGGAACCTCTTGTTAACATAAAGAAGCTCATGGGCTCAGAGAGGCTGAGTGACTGGACCACAATCACACAGCCAGAGGAGCGATGTCGTATGGATGGCAGGTTAAGCTATTCTCTGCATAGTGAGATCAGATCTCACTCTGTGGACCTGGGCTGTCCTCAAACTTTTCATCCTCCTGCCTCAGCTTCTGAGAGATTGGGATTGACGGGCCTGCTCGTTTTGTTTTGCTTCTAATTCATTTATTCCTCAGATTTTAGACGAGAGTGGGATATCAAGTCTTTTCAAAAAAATTTATTTATTTATTTATTTATTATGCATACAATATTCTGTCTTGTGTGTCTGCCTATAGGCCAGAAGAGTGCATTAGTTCTCATTTTGAGATGGTTGTGAGCCACCATGTGGCTGCTGGGAATTGAACTCAGGACCTTTGGAAGAGCAGGCAATGCTCTTAACCGCTGAGCCATCTCTCCAGCCCCTCAAGTCTTTTATTTTAGAATTCCAGTACCAAGCTCACACCAGCGCCTGAACCTCTGGAGCAGAGCCCAGTGGTGGTTAAGTTTGGGATGTGGCTTATCTGGGTGGGCCTGAAATCAGGGCTTTTGAAGGCAAAGCAGAAATTGAAGGAGAGAGAAGGTGGCAGGGTCAAAAGGAAACAAACAGGGAAGACTCAGACCGGGAAGGGAACAGCCATGACCAAGGAAAAGAAACAAACAGGAAAGAGAAGGAGGAGGAAGAGCGGGAGAGAGCAAAGTCAGAGCGCGGCTGGATGCCGGTGCTGCTCAGCTGGGGTTGCTGGCTCTGTCGGGGTCTCCCCTCTGTCAGGAGGCACCTGTGCATGCTCTCTTCCTAGGTCTACATTCTGGGAAAAGCATTCTACCAGCGACAGGGCTGGCGACAGGCACCTTCTCTGAGCCAGGAGCACAGGGGCTCGAGGCCCTGTGGGAGATGTTTAAAGCTGCTGAGGCTCCACCTGGCAGCAGTGCGGGCCTTACCTCAGCAGGAAGGGCCCTTGTCCTTCCTTCAGTAGGGTCTGGGCTGCATTCTAGTACCACTTGTTTGATCAATCATGCAATATTTACAAGATAGAGCATCCCCAAAATGCTTCCCCAAATTTAATTAGTTTTGTTTGTTTTGAGACATCTTTCTCTGCATAGCCTTGGCTATCTTGGGATTTGCTCTAAATACCAGACTAGCCTCAATCTCAGAGAGATTAATCTGCCTCTGCTTCTTGAGATTAAAGATGCGCTTTGTATGTGTGTGTGTGCATGTATGTGTATGCACACGTGTGCTTGCAGGTGTGGGTGCCTATATGCCACAGCACGCATCTGGAGCCAGAAGATGGTTTTCTGTGTGTCCAGGGACTGAAGTCAGGTGGTAAGACAAGCGCTTTTACCCACTAAGCCATCTTGCCAGCCAACTTTATTATTTTTTGCTATGTAGGAATTGAACCCAGGGCCCTGTGAATACTGGCAAGCATTCTATACCACTGAACTATAGCTGTACCCCTCTTCTCACTTTTTGAGACAGTGTCCCAAAAACTTGAACCTGCCATCCTCCTGACTCGGCCTCCTGAGTAGCTAAGCTCACAAGCCTGTACCATGAGTCCCATTCCAAAACCAAAACCTTCCGAGCGCTGACAAGACCTTGCAGGAGTTTCAGGTTCTGGAACACTTGGACGCTGCATTTTTTCTTTTTTTTTTTTTAATTACGGGGACTATCTTATTCACAATCTGGGCAAATTCAAAGTCCAAAAAATTCCAAAATCTATAACATTTCTGGTCCCAGATGGATTGACATGGGCTACTCAGCATGTGTGAGTTTTTTTCTAGTATACCAAGGACAACTGTTGTTGAGGGAAACACAGCATGAATGTGACTGGAAAAATGGCACCATTTTCCCCAATGGAAAGTTCCGGAAGGACAACAGCAGGGTTGAATCTTGTCTGGTGCACCAGGGCAAGACCGGCCACTGTGCAGGAGGGTGGGACAGAACTAGCTCCCCGATGGGGGCTTGTAGCTAACTGGGGAACCGGAGGGGATACTGAGGCCCAGGGGAGCATCGTGGCTGTGTGGCGTCTCTGGGGGAGCCCAGGCAGGACCAGCCTCACCTGTGGCCTCATCCAGGCTCTCCTGTGTGACGTGGTCGTTCTGACTGACCCACTCGCCATTGCACTTGAAGTAGATCTGTGTGGCGGGGACTGCGCGGCAGAGCAGTTCCACGGGCTTGTTCTTCACAATGTAGGCGTCCTGGGGCTCCTGCAGGAAGTGAGGCAGCTGCTCCGCGGGTGCTGATGGCAAGGAGTCTGGGAGGACTTGGCCACCTAAGTCAAGAAGACCTGTGGAGGGAGGGAGCACCATGAAGTACGGGATGGACACCCCTCACCCTGGGGACCTGATGTCACTCCTACACTGAGCCTGTGGCTTTCCCATCATGCTTTGCATCCAATAGGTCAGACTTTGAGGGTCTGGGAGTGCTAGTGGTCCTTCTTCCTTCTAACTGGAGAAAGTCGGGGAGACCAGAGGTGAGGACAACTGCACTGTCTCTTACCCTGGCTCTGCCTGGCTTCAGTCATCTCCCACAGCGAAGCCTCAACACACAGGCTGAGGCTAAAGCACAAAGCAGGCCAACTCTGCCCCAAAGCCACCAGCCCCAGCCAGGCAGGCTGGTGACAGAAGCATCCAGGACCAGCAGAGAGGTGGGATGAGGGGGCAGGGTGTAGTGCCGTCAAGCCCAGGGTTCTGAGCATCCTGCAGCCTCTTCCCAGGCTCACACCCTTAGCAAGACAAGAAGAGAACCTTCAAAGCACACAGCTAGGCTAGGTGGGTGGCCACCACGTCCCCCACCCCCACGTGGCCTGGTGGAACCGCCAGTGTCCCTGGAAAAAACAGCACCTTGGGAGGTGAGACAAACAGGAAGGGAGGAAAGCAGGCCAGGCCTATGATTGGTCACAATTCACTTAGGAAAATTGGCTCTGCATCACAAATGCAGCACAATCAGGCAGCCCCGGACAAGCAGTGGGGGGCTTGAGCTCCTTGCTCACAATTCCTGGGAAAGTGGAATCAAGCACACAGGGTGGGGCGTGCATGCGGCCCGTCCCACCAGCCATTGAGCTTGTTGAGGAAGTGGGGTCCTGGGTAGCCTAAATAGGGATCACGCACTTGTCCCTCAGAGTCAAAAGTCTGTGTATGATCCTAAGGAATCCCGCGGCAGCCAGAAGGGCAGGGGATACCGGGTCTGCAAGACTATAATAAGTAAAATGTGTCTGTTTGTTCTCTGTGTGCAACAGGAGGCTCTCCTAAGGCTGGGGTTGTTATGGGAGACAAAACCTGGACAAAAAATTCTTGTTTTAGTGGGGTGCGGCGGGGGAAAGGGAGGGTACAATGCACAACCCACCCCCCTAACCTAGTGGTAAACACAAGAAACCAGCCAATAGGGCGCGAACTCCTCTGTCTCAGCATTCTCTATGAGACCCAGAGTGAGTGTATGCTGATGGGTGTCCTGTTCTTTGGCTGCTGAGGAAGACTGGGAGGAGAACACCAGCTTCCCATCGGGCTGCTCTGAGGATCACCCGATGGACACACTGCCCTGTCCACACAAGCCACTGAGGATTTGGGAACAGTCGAATTATCTGATTCTTGCAACAATTCTCTATTCTGTTGCCCTCATTTTATAGAGGAAACACTGAGGCTCAGAGAGCCTGATCAAGTTGTTCGAGATCACACAAAAGAGCTAAGGTTTGGGGCTGGAGAGATGGCTCAGAGGGTAAGAACACTGGCTGCTCTTCCAGAGGCCCCGAGTTCAATTCCCAGCAACCACATGGTGGCTCACAATCTTCTTGCCAGCAGTACATTGTATGCTTAATAAATAAATTTAAAAAAAAAAAAAAGATGGAACCACCTTTTAAAAAAAAAAAGCTAAGGTTTGAACCCAAAAAACAGAACATCTGGACTGGACACGAGGGGGCTCAGATGTGGTGGCCTCAACCAGGTCCTGTAGCACCAGCCAAGGATAAAGTACTTGGGGTTCCTATGCCCACACTGCTTGGAGGATATTTCCTAGCCCCTAGATACCTCCCGCGGTCATCCTCGACAGAGTCGCTTACACTTTCTAGCGTAGTAGCAGTAGATGAGTCACTTTTAATGGCATCACAGGGGCCACAAAGAATTCCCCAAGTAAGGAATTTCTCACACAGCCAGAGTCAAGGAACTCAGCATGAATTTATTCCTAAGAGCTCAGTCGCCATTTGGAAAAAATACTCAGTATTAACTGCACATCCACGTCATCACGGCCCTACTCACAATAGCCAGGAAGTGGAATCAGCACAGACGCCACGGTGCGGATGACCGGACAGTGAAAACGTGGCGCACACACCCTGTGGGGTTTTACTCATCCACAAAGGAAATGCAATCTGCAGGGAAATGCGTGGCTATGTGTAGTGGTATTTCATTTGCATTTTGATAAATAAAGTGTGCCTGAAGATCAGAGAGTAAATAAAACAGCCACCCCTGGGCAGCCTTACAGACCAGGCAGTGGTGACACACACCTTTAATCCCAGTAGCCATATTGGTTGCCATAGAAACCGGGCGGTAGTGATGCATGCCTTTAATCCCAGCTCTAGAGAGGAATATAAAATGGGAGGAGATAGTTCCCAGGCTCAGTCTCATTCTGAGATTCCTGAAGGCTGGATCACCATTTTGGACTGAGGTGGAGGTATGGGCCAGTGGCAGGATGTTTTGCTTTTCTAACCTTCAGGTTGAACCCCAGTATCTGTCTCTGAGTTTTTATTAATCATGCTACAGACATGAAAATTTATCTTAAGTGTGAGTTACCTGGGCTCAGAAAAACAAATAATACCTCAAGTTCTTGCTTACATGTGGATCTGTGGTTCCTAGCTTCTACTACACATACACACACATCAACCATATACACAGACACACCTCAAACACACCTCAAACACACACACACATACACTTTTCATCTATTCCAACAGCTTACTAACTGGGATGGCAGGGAGGCACCTGCCGGGCACAGCACAAGTTCTTGAGTAGTGTGGACACTATCTGTCACAGCTTTGCGGCGACATGACCAGCTAAAGGAGGGCCAGGGAACATTCGTGTTGGCACAGTGAGATGCCCCACAGCTTCTGCCACTGTTTCCCTAGGATTAAAACAATATTCCACAGCACCCTGAGGTGTCATGGCACACAGAAAGGCGATCGCAGCCCTAAGTTAGCGGTTCTAGCCTCCCTACTTTACAATGGCCTTCTAGCCCAGGGGTGGGACCAGGCATGGAGCACAGACTGGGCTCACTCTAGGCTTCTGAGGATGACCTTGAACTCCCGGCCCTTCTGAGATCCACCTCCCAGGTGCCAGTACCACAGGTTTGCATCTTCAAGTCTCACTCTTAACTTCCTGTCCCTATGGAATGAGAGCTCTGTGGGGGTGATTTAAATGCCACTAGTCCCACTGCCCCCCACAACTTTAACACACACACACTTCCAGGGACTTGGGAAGACCTTTCTCCCCTAGGCTACTTTGACAGACCAACAGCTACCCTTAGATGCCACTGGCTAGCCGTTCCAGCTAAGACACTAACCTTGGAGGGCACACCTTGAGTCTGTACACCTTGGGAGGTCTCCGCCTCTTTTGTCCCATCTCTAAGGACAGGTTTGAGTCCACCCACCATCCTTCACTCCTGCTAGTGACAAGTTCCCTTTTCTCTTGGCCACGGACACATGGGCAGGTGTGGAGCCAGTGGGCCACACCGGCACTGACTGTTGGAGCCCTGAGGCTCCTTAGCAGTTTTACCGGCTGTTTTGGGAGGCAGGGGATGTACCACACTCTTCCAAGGGACCTCAGTGTTCATGTGAGGGTGTTGAAGAAAAGCAGTGGGGATGGCAAGATCATGTGTTCCACAGGCTTCTCCCCTAGAGCTGGGCTATGTTGGTAGTGAAGACACCAGCTGCAGAGGTGCCAGGACCTATGGTACTACAGTAGGCAGGAGGCAGAGGACAAAAAAAAAAAAAAAAAAAAAAGGCCAGCTTCCCAGAGGTCCCAGACCAAGCACTCTCTTTTCTTTTCCTTCCTTCCTCACTCCTTTCTTCCTCCCTTTAGTCTCACTAGGCTGCCCCCAAATCTGCAATACCCACTGCTCCAACCTCCTGAGTGCTTGAGGTACAAGCACGTGCCACCAATCCCAGTTGCTCAAGCATTCTTGTCACTCTTATGAAGGGAGAATAGTTCTGTTTCCCCTGTGGTGACCTTGACCCCAGGCTCTATTTGGGCAAGAGTGAGCTGGTGGTCCAGAGCCCCTGACCTGGTTCAGTTTAAACCAGGAGACTGGAGAAGGTGGTTTTCCTCTTGGGTCTCAGTTCTGGTCTGTTCGCTTCAAGGTGTGACCATGAAGGTTATCCAAGAACTAGATAAAAGTATGCTTTGAGAACAGCGGTACCCACAATACGTGTGGCAGGTGGGAGAATCTGGAAACCTGCACTTCATGCTCCTTGGGGTCCACCACTGTCACCTGGACCCCATAAAGAAAGCTGGTCTGGAGACCTGCATGCAACCAGCTCAGAAAGGGGGAGAAACCAACAACATCACACAGCAAATTAACCCAGCCAGATCAGAGTTCAGTGCCAGAAAGATGCCCAGCTGTGGCAGAATACAGGGATAGGACCAGCATCCCACAGAGGAATACAAGCACCCATCATCTTTTTTAGAGGCCAGACTTTGCTCCCAAGGTGGAGGTCCCAGTACAAAGCTGCAGCTTGATGGGGAGGGTCTCGACACCTCCATCACTGGCCTTTGTCCCTGGAGTTGAGGGACCCTGGCACGGTTCTAGGTATCTATTTACAGCAGAGCAGGGCCATGTGTCCAGGGCTGGCTGGCACAGACAGGGAGGAAAGGAGGAAGCGGGGGAGGGTAAGGGAGGTAAGTGCAGAGCTGCCCCACGCTGGGCACATTTATCATCAGTAATCACCGGGGTTCTTCAGCTTCTGGACACCGGGCTGATTCTCCCAGCCCTGACTCCCACTGCATGGAAAATCTCTCCCTTTCACTGCAGGCCGCTGTGCTCAGTGGGAAGCCGGCAGAACTGGAGGAGACAAGCCAACGTATTATTATGTTTTAAAAACACAAACTCCACAGGCTAGACTCCTCCCTGGACTCAAAGCTCTGCCTCCATCTGGCCCTGGCTCCTATGGGGTTCAGGCTGCGGTCCCCCTCAGAGGCTGTCACAATGCCCGTTACTGATGACAAATGGGGGCTGGCCAGCTTGTAGGACACCAAGTTATTCCTAACAAAGAAGGCTTCTCACCCAGTCCCGTTCCCACACCCTCCACAGACCCATCCATGCCTGTGATGTCATTTCCTGTGATGACCACAGGAACTGGACTTTCCAAGAGGGCCAATGGGGCGGGAACTTAGACCCTGAGGAGCCCAGATGTCCCTGTGAGGTCCCCTCTGAGGCTCAGGCTAGAGTGGGGGTGGACACAGTCCTTGAGTCACTGGGCCACCCAATTCACAGAGGCACTTCCCCTGAACCCTGGACTCCCTGGCATGGACACCTACAGTTAACTTCAGTGCCAGGCTTGGAGGGGTCAGAGCTATGAGAACACACTGTCACCTTCCTCCTCTATGGGTAAGGGGACCAAAGCCTCTCATTCACCTAGTCCAGAAAAGGATCTCCAATCCCCCTCAGGGCATTTACAAACCTTTGTGGTACCACACACATCAGCCACGCACCCCACTTTACAGGGCCAGAAACTGAGGCTTACAAAAGCCAAAGGATACACCCAGGCTCACAACTACGCTCCTGTGGACCAGCGGGAACAGCTTCGTCCGTCTCCTCAGAGGTGAGGACCAGGCCTCAGCCGCTTACGCCCACCATGTGGGCCCCTTTCCTCTTGGCCTGACTCCACCATGCTCCAGAGCTGTTTGTGGGCACCTCAAACTTGCTTCCGCCGTCAGGCTCACGCATCCCACGTCAGAAATCACCTGTGACTCTTTCTCCAGACATCAGAACTCCAGCCTTGAGGTCACTGTGCTAATACTGCCACCCCTTCTCGGGTCACGGCCAGCCTCCCCGCCCTTTTTTATTTGTTGACTTGCAATGCCAGACTCCACCAAACACTCAGTTGCTCACGTGGGCAAGGTGGGAAGTATTCTGGTACCGTGGACGAGGTGAGTGTGTTCCTGGTACTGTGGATGAGGTGGGAAGTGGGTTCCTGGTACTGTTGATGGGGTGGGTATGTTCTTGGTACCATGGACGGGGTGGGTGTGTTCCTGGTACCGTGGAGGAGGTGGGAAGTGGGTTCCTGGTACCGTGGACGAGGTGGGAAGTGTTCTGGTACCGTGGACGAGGTGGGAAGTGGGTTCCTGGTACCGTGGAGGAGGTGGGAAGTGTGTTCCTGGTACCGTGGACGAGGTGGGAAGTGTGTTCCTGGTACCGTGGACGGGGTGGGAAGTGTGTTCCTGGTACCGTGGACGAGGTGGGAAGTGTCCTCTTGGTACTGTGGAGGAGGTGGGAAGAATGTTCTTGGCACTCTCTTCTTTGACCCCACAGCCAAGCCCCTGATGCTGAGTGGACCCAGATGCTGTGGCTAACCCACCTGATGCTTCAGACTGCATGGTAAACGCCCCACCTCCTTCCTGCCATCTCCTGCCCTGCTGGCAGCACCAGACCTCCCCCCACTGAACTTGTTGCTTTTTCTCAGACCACTGGACCCACCCTGCTCCCGGCCTGGGGTGGTCTTGAGAGTCCTCGGCTCTCCTTCCAATGGCTTCCCTCATCCTGCTTTAGACACCCACTCACTTCCTGCTCTGGAGCCATCCAGAGCCCCTGGGACACCCCTCCCTGACCTCACCTCAGGGCCTCTTTGAAATGTAGCCTTTCCCCAGGTTCACGGCTCTTGGGGAGCCATTTCAGCTCCAATGCTGTGACCCCCCCCCAAGGCCTTCCTGAGACGAATCTCCCCACGTTACCCATTCTGATCTTCACCAGGGGCCGCTCACTGTGTCCTTGGAGTACAGTCCCTAAAGATACCAAGGTCATTATAAAGCAAACTTCTTGAGGGCCTGGGGCCCTGTCTGTACAGCTGGGCCCACTGGGGAGGCAGGCTTTTGTCTGGCTGTGCTGGCCAGCTTCTCTGGAATTGGGGAGGCGGTTAGGGTACAGGGAGTGCCTGGGTCCAGGGAACAAGCACCTTTGGAACACTGGATCCTCAGAGCTCACTGAGACCAGAGCGGGCACATTTTGGCCTGAAATCACACTGCACAGAGCTGCAGATCCTGGGTACTAGACCCCCAGGGGCATAGAAGGAACTTTTTTTTAAAAATCTTTCCTTAGGGCTGGGGACAAAGTTCAGCAGTAGAACACTTGCCTAGCAAGCACAAGGCCCTGGGTTCAATCCCTGACTCTACAAAAATAAGTTAAATTAAAACCTTTCTCTGGGTGGTGGCGGTGCAGGCCTTTAATCCCAGCACTTGGGAGACAGAGGCAGGTGGATATCTAAGTTTGAGGCCAGCTTGGTCTACAAAGAGAATTCCGGGACAGTCTGAGATGCTACACAGAGTAGCCCTTTCTTAAAAAACAAAAAGCCCTTTCATTTGCTTCTAGTAGAAACATTTTTCTGAGTCTGTTCTCATTATAAAGGTAACCACGCCCTTGACATTAAGAATGGTTTGGGGAAAATAAAGACCACCCCATTCCTACTGTTGCCCTGATGGCTTTGATTATTTTTACTGTTTTGTGAGAATTTCATACTTGCATGGGCATGGCCTCTTCCTCCCCCATGCTGCAAGCCATCAACTACTCACGTCCCACAATCATATTCTCCTCTCCAGGCTCCTACCATCCTGTGCCCTTCTCGGTCTGAAACATGGCTGCTCTTGGAGAGTCCACTTCCCACTGGGCCTTGATTTTCTCATCTGGGAGATGGGATTGTTTCAATTTGCTTTGTCAGTGTCAAAATGTTGGGCTTATCAAATTCAGAAGGCAAAAACTCTCTTCTCAGCTGGGCTACCCCCTACCCTCGTTGCCTCTAGAAGAAAGACAGGAGGGGCTCCAAGGGGTGTAGGGTGCTGGCCAACAAACAGCATCTGGTTTTTTGAGACAGCAGTCTTGCTATGTAGTACAGGCTGGTTTTGAACTTGCAGCAATCCTCCTGCCTCCTGAGTACTGGAACTTCAGGCATGCAACCATGCCTGGCTGGGCTAACATATTCATAGACGACTTCAGGATTCCAGGGCCTCCCCCCACCCCCACGCCAGCCTCTGCCTGGCCTGCTCTGTGATGACATGAACTGTAAAAGGCTGATGCAAGCTGGAAGAAGGGAATGAAACAGACTCCGTGGGGCAGATGGAGCTGTTGCCGGCCCCCATGGGACACGGGGCCCTGCTCTGCCTGCCTGTTTGCGCCTGCTGATGTAATTGCCAGGCCGACTTGGCTCAGGGCTCGGCCTGCTCACCTGGTTTTCCGAGTGAGCTGCAGGCGGAGGGTGAGAGGGCAGGAGGGCAGGGGGATGACGGCAGGAGCCTGAGAAACTACATGAGCATGCGCTCCAGACCACAGGGCCCACACTGTCACTTCAGGGGAGCTGGCCCCATCTCTGATGCCCCCCCCCCCCGCACTTCCCCCTCCCTGTGGCCCAAATCTGGGACTTAACAGGTTCTTGGTCAGTTCTCACCCGTGGAGTTCTTGGGTAGAATAAGGAAGGAATGTAACACTTGAACAAGTCTCTGGTCAGCTGCTAGCCTGCGGGGTGACTCTGAGCCAGCTGTCTAATCTCCTGAGGCCTCAGTTTATTATCTGTAGAATGGATGTGTTGGTACTGAACCCACTTCTGAGGCAGTTGGGGGCCAGAGAGTGAAAGCCCACTAAGGCATATGGATGGCTATGTGCCATCCATGGCTATGGCTTGGGAAGAGGAGCACTTGAGTCCCAGGGAGCCAGAGCTACAGGCTGGGCAGAAAGGAAGCCCAGGAGCTCCCCCATGGGGAGGAAGTGTGAAAGAGATGTACCAACTCCCTGAGGTCTTAGAGGAGCTACCAGAAACATGCTGGGGCAGAGAGCTGCTAAGAACCCCAGAGGTACCGAAAACAGTAAGGTTGCTGGCTGCATGGTGAGAGCTGGACCATCAGGGAGGCTATGCCTCTGAGTACCACATGGATACTGGCCTTGTAGAACTTTCTCTGCCCCTTCCCTACAAAAGGGGAAAGGAGCCTCAGAACATGGTCTCCCTGATTGGGCCATAAAAGCCCCCAGGCTACAGAGAGTCACTGGACAGTACCAGCAAAGTTGGTACTTGGGGGTGGGGACTCCCTTCTAATTAGGGGCGGCGGCAGGAAGGCTACCATGGCTAACAACATCACTGAAGCTGGGATTAATGGCTTACCAGGCCACAGAGTTTGAGAGGCAGACCTGTTCCCAGGCTCCATACCCAACACTCACTGGTCAACAGAATCCTCCCACAAGCCCTTGCAGGTGGAAAATGGGCACGGGGGGTTCGGGTACTTGCCCACGTTCATAGAAGAGGAGAGTCAGCACCCAAGCTTGAGTCCCTCCCTCCACCTCATGCTTTTTAAGCTCTTTGGTGTTGCATCAGATCAACTCAGATCAGTCATGGTGAGCTCCTGGGAGGGTCGGAGGAAACTTGTCACACAGAACCAAAAGGAATGGCACGGTCACATGGTGCCAGCTCTGCTCCCTGTTTTTTTGCACAAATGCACGAATTCTCACTTGTTAAACAGATGTGGGGCATCCAGTGAGGAGGCCACAGGGACACACGGGAAGAGGCACATAGAACGGCCCCAGGCAACACCAGAAGGCATGAGGCAACACCTGAAGGCACGAGACTAGAAGCCCACATCTCCATTAGCGTCCAAGTCATGCATAGCACCTCAATTGCTTCCATAACTTTGCAATGTTACCTGAAGTCACTGACAGTAACTAAATGGTAGAGCTAAGAGTCAAAGTCAGGTGTCCAACCCAGGCAGCGGATGGGCCACCAGCAAAAAGCTGTGCCCCCTTAGCCTGCTTCCCCTGAAAGGAACAGGGAACTATATTTTAAAATGTCCTAAACTTCCTCCCAGTTCAAACACCTGTCCCTCATTAGCCCTGGGCACAGGCAGTGTCGCCGGGGAAAGGGAGGCTCTCAACTAAGGGAACTTGAAGCTCTATGGCCTTGAGTAGCCAGCATGGCGCACTCCCTCTTGGACTATCCATCCTCTGGTTCTTTTACTGGGCATTTGTGAGGCTCAAGAGTGGTTCCGTTTCCTATGGGAGAGGGGTCAGCCATCAGCTTCCCCAAATCCCCTGGAATTCAAAGTTCAAAACAATAGAAGCGTTGGGTCGCCCTTGATGTAGAGGTTTTGGTTTTGTAGTGGCTAATTTTAGCTGAGAACTCCAGCGTTTTCCCAGCCACGTCACTGGTCACTGTCTCGTCGCTGGCCCTGGACAAAAAGGCCTTGCTTTTCCTCCCCAATTGTTCTCAGCTGGGAGCCGAGGACTGCATGGAGCTCCAGACAATTCCCTTTGTGCCTGTTTCCGGGTGGCTCCTAATAACTCAGGGACTGGTCAGCCTTGAGCTCTCAACCCTAGCTAGCTCTCAGCCTGGACCCCTGAAGCATCCACTCCCTGTTCCCAAGAGGTGGCCTTCGAAGGCACAAAACCTGCAACTTCCTTTCAGGCTTCAGGGTCAGGGCAGAGCGAGGTACTAATGGGATCGCCACAGTTCAGAGGATGTGAGCGGCCTGAGGTCACACAGCACCGGGGCAGAGCTGGTCCTGGAAAACATCTATGTCTATTCCTAGGCCGATGCTGTACGAACGACATGCAGAAATTCTATCGCTTCCACCAGGGGTGCCCAAGTCTGACCGTGACAGCATCTGGGGGTGAAAAGTCACTTCCTGCTTTGCTGTCCTTTGCCTGGCTACTCCTGGATCCTCCCTCAGGCCTCACCTGAAAAGTCTCCTCCGTAGAGCCCTGCTCTGACTGAAATACCCTTCACCCCAGCAAGCTGGGTTATCTTTCTGGCTTATTTTTCCTCACTGCCCACATGGCCTCCCTAAGTTTGGGTGCATCGGCATTGGCATGCTTCCTTGTTAGTATCCAGACCCCAGGGTCCCAGAGGACAGATTCTCTGCAACAGTCCAATCAATGTATACCATGTATGTGGGCACTGAGCAATCTAAAGATCCCGGGACGGGGCCTGGAGATCCCAATGTACCAACTGAAGCTACAGGGTCCCAGGAGACTGACTGGGGCAACAGAGAGGCTCTTGCGGCTTGGGACAGGGACATCTTCAGATGGCCACACGATGCTTTCATTTTGAATAGCATGAAGGCATTTCTTTGTCCACTGTAGTGCCTCTGGGTTAACCTGGCATACGACAGAGAGTTTTCATTGTTTGAGGCCTGGTCTCAAGTAGCCCAGGCTGGCCTTGAATTCACTCTGTAGCCAAGAATGACCAGGAATTTCTCAACATGGTCTCTTCCTCCTGAATGCTAGGATTACCAGCCTGTACCATCACACCTGTTTGTGTTGGGCTAGGGATCGAACCCAGGCCTTTCTGCATGCCCAGGCCAAACACTATCAACTGAGCCACGTCTCCAGACATTTCTGTAGACTGTAGATGCTTCAAGTGCCTCTTGCGTGAAGTACTGAAGTTTCTGAACTCTCTAGAAGCCACACCTTCCCACATAGACAAGAGGAATAAGAAGCCTTCGGGAGGCCAAGGACAGCCCCCACTCCCAGTCAGCTCAGGGTGCCTCCCTGTAGAGGCAGGCTGCTTCTGTGGCCTGCCCCTGCAGCCACTCCAGCCGGATAATTAGAGTGCTCCTTGCAGGCCCTGGTAATGAGGGGGTGTCTGGTGCCAGCGGTAATTACAGCCTGGTTGGAAGGCGCAGGGGCCGCCTCCAAGCCACATTACAAAGTCTGCAGCGGGACTCCGGCCCGACTGCTCCCTTTTTATGGGGCTGGTTAAAGGGAGGGCCGAGGAGCTGATGGAGAAGCCAGCTCAGGCTGGGGGCTGCGGTCTTGGGAGAGTTGAGAGCTGAGAGTCCAGGCCTGTACTGCTTTGAAATTAGGTTCCTGCCTCACCCCTATCCCACCCACGCCAACATTCCCATCCATGGGAGAGGTCAGACTTGCAAGGACACCAACTGAGTGAGACTCTCAGTTGCAAGGCTCTCAGCTAGGCCCAGGGTCATAGGCCTTAGGCAACAACCAAGATGACACAGCACACCTATTTACTTAGCTGATGGTCAGGGCTTTAAAAAAAATGTGGTGCCATCCACATAGCCAGCAAGGGCAGATCCTCAGCTCAGGCCTACAGCCTGTGTCCCTGCCGGTAATGATAGAGGGCAAAGAGCAGGCAGGGCTTGGCCAAGCTCAAGTGCCCTACAATGCTCCTCCTGCTACTAGGAGGCCCATTGGAATGGTCCTCTTTCTTTAAACAGGACTCGGGCCAGGGTGTTGCTTGGTGGCAGCACACCTTGTTTAGCATGTTCAAGACCAGACACAGGGTTTGAGCACCAGGATGGGGTCCAGGGTTCAGAATCCCAGACTCGGGTTTCTGCAGGGATCCTAGGGTCTAGAAAGGTACAAAGCCGGCACCACAAGGGTCTTTTCTCTACCATCCTGAGCCCTGTGGGCTTCAGAATATCAGGGTATTAGTGCAGATGGGAGAAAGCCATTCGAGGGGCAAATTCGTGGCTGTCTGACACAACCCCAGACAAGACTAGTCAATAGTGGCACACTCAATACAGAGTACAGCTGAAGATTCCACCATCCCTGATTGACTCAGTCCCCATCCACCCTCCTTCAACCCAGGGAACACCAACTGGAGGTGGACAGCTTGACTTACTGAGCCATTTTCATGCCTGCTGCCCCAACCCTGTGAATAGACGGCACCCTCAGCAGACTCCTGTTAAACCCCAGTGTAGACCAGGGGCTGTACAGACCCAAAGGCAGCTTTTACAGGGATGCAAGCAAGTACCTGGAGAGTCCTCCAACACAGCTGTGGGCATTTCTGCGCTCAGCTCCCATTCCCCCCTCCCTTCCATAGTCTCTTCCTGGGCTTCTCTCCCAGCCCAAATACCTGACCCCAACAACCACTGCCCACTGGCCTCAGGTGATTCAGAGCACTGTAGTCTCTAAGATGTCTCCCCTCCTCCACTCATAGCCTCTAATCCCAGAGAAAAGGTGGCTGCTGCAGGCTTCACAGGTATATAAGAACTGTCCTAGAGGGTAGTGTGGAATGGGATTGGACAGGGTGGACACAGCCCTGCCAGCCCCGACCTCACTTTCACAGCTTAGGTCCTGAGCCCACAGGCGCTACACGAAAGACAAGGAGTCCCTGAGACTAGGGGAGGTACCTTGCCCGTTCTGCCAAGCCAGAAAGCAGGAGGCATTTCAGAAGGACACTCTAATTAGGAAACAGGGCAGCCAGCCACACCCTGTGCAATCAAAGGCCTACAGAGTCTAGGCCCAGCCTGCTCTCTGACCCAAGGCAGCTTCTACCTTCTCTTTGGGACTTGGGCAGGGGCCCCAGTACTCCCATGCCTTCTCAGACAGCGGCTCCTGGCATAAAGCACTGGATTCTAAGATGCGTTTCCTATACAGAGCTTTGGACTTGGACGCGGGAATGGTGCCCATGAGGCTAGTGGAGCCAAGAGCCCTCCTGACAGAGGCAAGGGCAGCGAAACCATGTGGTGAGCCACCGAGTCCTGATTCTACATGTCCCCGCCAATGACAAAAGTTCCCTTTGGCCACCGGTTTGTTTCTGCTCAAACCCAAACTGTGCTGTCCAGACAGAGAGTGGTTTCCACCTGAGAAACTGCCTGCCCTGTTGTCTGCCCCAGAGGAGTGGACGGGACCTGTGTTCCACCCTCCACTCTGCCCCAACTACCTGTGCCATTAATCTCGGGTTTCTGTGTCCTGATTTCCTCCTCTATAAAAGAGGAGTCACACTGAGACTCCCAGGCCACTGCTAAGGTAAACAGAGTCACAGTTTAACAGTAACCAATAGGGGGCTGAGCAGGACACTGGAGTTGCAGCGTCCAAGTCTTCTTCAAGACTCCTACTATTTGGCTGTGTGGGGCTGAGTCTTTCGGTTCCTCAGCCTCATCCATGGCCTTGGATAGGTAAACACTAGATTAGGATGAATGCAAAAACACTTTATAAACTATAAAGTGCTGTCCAAGCCTAAGATCAGACATTATCATTTTTTTCTAACTATTTTACTTCACTCACTGACCTCCATCCATCCTGCCCATGATGGCCACTTCTATCCCAGCTTACCTCACAGGACTCTTAGTGGCATCTGGTTTACAGGACCCCCCCACCTCAAGGCCTGCACCTCGGGGCCCAAAGTCCTCCTTGGAGCGGAGGAAGAGGGGCTTTGAATGCTCGGATTTCTGGTAGGAAGATCTTTACCCAGCACGTGAATGCTCTGCAGGGCTGAGAACCAAGCCCAAGAGAAAGAACCACATAGGTGTAAGGAGGCAGGAGGAGCACGGTAAAGAACTTGCCACACAATCCCACCCTTGGCCCCTCCTGCCTTTTCCTTGTAAGGACTCTGAGAAGCATAACCTGGAGGCCCCATGCTATGTGGCTTCTGGCAAGGCCCAACCTCTCTGTGGATCGCCTTCCTCAAAAAAAAGGAAGTGCTAGGATCGTGGCTTGTCTTGAGGGCCTAGGTGCTGGGGAGTAGGAGCTCTAGGAAAAGTCTATCAACTGTTGGGGAAAATCCCAGCTGCCTAGTTGTGCCTGGGGGTTGGGGCTACATCTGGAGGGGCAACTGCAGCCTGGACCCTTAAGAATGGGAGAGACTGCCAGTCTTTGATGGATCTGCAAGCTCCCCTCTCATCTGGGTGTGGCAGCAGGGGGGCAGAGACAGGCACAAAGAAGTTAATGCGGATGCCACCAGCCTCACCAAGAGATGGGGCCTGGCTCTGCTCCGCCAATAGCTAAGGACACCAGTATCACCCAGACACTGAAGGGGCCTGAGTAAAAAGGGATCGACACACAGGACGGGAAATAGCCTTGGATAGCTGTGGGAGTTTTAGGTGGGTGACTTTGCTTCTCTGGGCCTTACTCTTCACCTGAAATACAGAGTGCCTGGAATCAAACAGAATAAGCCCAATCATATGTGGTATCACTAGCTAGATGGCTGGCATAAAGAGGAAGCTAAAAATATTCCCGAGTTAGGTATTACTTTTCTTGGACATACCGGCTAAGTCTCTGGCCTTTGTTTTCCTGCCTGTGAAGTGGGTGTGCATCTGCAAGACCATAGGCAGGGCACTTATGTAGAGAAGGCACACTACATGTTTATGGGAGCTACTGAGACCAGGTGACCTGGCAGAGTTCCCCGCACACCTGGCCACAGTCACCTCTCGGCCTTGCAACAGACACCAAGTTGTTGTCAGGTCCCAGGTGGCTGTTGGGCCCCCAGCCAGAAGCAACACCACCTTCCCAGCCCACGCACACCTCCGAGGAGCACCTGGCACGAGGAGGAGGGAGCTGGCTGCCCAGCAGTGGGATGCCAAGGAAGAGAGAAGCCAGAGCCTAGGCAGGTGGCCCTGGGTGTTACCCACTTCCCATTGGGGCCGGGCAGAGAGACACGGGCCACCTAGGTGACTGACTGGTTTGGAGGCCTTCAGGAGAAGGAAGCCAGGGCTTAGACTCTGAACCACTGAATCACAGTCAGCATTTATTCTTTTTGGCTTAGAAACCTCAACCCCAGCCTCCTACCTTTTCCATGAAGTGATAGAATTATTCCATTTAGTGGGGGGGGGGGGGGG
>NW_026067892.1:19766933-19783073 GCF_014885135.2 Alexandromys fortis | reverse complement strand
GGAGGTATTGGGGTCGCGGGGGGGGGGGGGGGGGGGGGGGGGGAGATGGGCAGAGGCCCCGCAGAGGTGAGTGACAGGCAGCTCACACACTGAGCTAAGGATAGCTGGGTGGGACTCAGGCTTCCCTTTCCCATCACAGAGGAAAGGCACGTGGTGACATCTGGGGTACAGTCCCTTCCTGTTCACTTCTTAGTGTCTGACAGAGAAGCCATAGGATGCAACAGCAAATGAGGAACCCACTCGGTTGTGGGATTTTAGAGTCATCCTCAGCTGGCCTCTGCAGGACCCTATACCAGGTGCTGGCCCTTCCCAAACCCCCTCAGCCCTTGCTACCCTTGACCCACTCTGACATCTCCTGCTCAGATCTTGTCTTCTCTGTTCCCTTGCCTCATGCTGGCTGGAGCGCTCCTGTGAGGAGGCAGAGAGGCAGGAGGGCCTGGGCTCTGCACTCAGCTCACTTGACCCTCTTTCAGCCTTGCTTTTCCACCTGTCAATGAAGGGGCAGATGAGTTGCCTGGCTAGTCTATCGCCACCAAGGCTCGCTTCCTCGACATGGGCTGGGGTGCCGCCAAGCATCTGGGACCTCAAGCCTGAGTTCACCTCTTGGCTCTCCACTGGGTGCCCAAGGAAGACGGTCTGAGGAATGCCAGGCAAGGCTACCCTCCACAAAGGCATCCCCCACAGGTCTCCATCTGTTCTCTCTCAGAGCTTTCTAGACTCTGGCCTCTGTCTGAGGCCCCTGTGTCCCCCATCCCGCTCTTCATCGTGGTGTCTGCCCCTGTCACTAGATCCATTCCTGGCAGAGTTATTTCCCTCTGTGTGAGCTTCCATTAGGCAGGAAGTACACCAGTTGCAGGCGGGGCACAGGGGGATAAGGTGGCCATAAATCACTGGGCTCTCCCCGCACCACCAAGGCTGCTGGCTTGGCAGCACCTCCCTTCCTGGAGGAGCTGCAGCTGAGTTGCACGAGGCTCCAGTTGAATGGGTGTGGCAGCCATACACAACTCACCTAATCACTTCTGAGTAGGCCCTTGTGACCACAAGTTCACCTCTCCTCATAGTGGCACCTGGCTATCCAGAGGGAAGGTCCAAGGATGGGAACAGACCAAATCATTGAGACTTGAAGACGGGGTGATGACAACAGCAAGCTCAGACGACAAAAATCTCTTCCTCTGCCTCCTAGGGGCATGGAAAGAATGTGACCCGGGAACGTGGGCGCTCACGTTAGAGCGTGCAGCCTTGCTTCTATCCACAGCTACCTCTTCCTTCCCACACTTCCCCTCTTGCAGCTGGTGAGGAATAGTGCTTTTGTTTTGGGGTACAAGCTGCCTTTGGGGTGAAGGAAGCCTCGGCAGAGTCAAACCCGCCATCGGGAAGGTTGAGAACCAGCCTGCTAGCCGGGCGCAGAGCCTCTGACTTCCTCCGTGAACAAAGTTTGGTTGATGAAATTAAATGAGATCACAGGGGTGATATTAAAAGAGCAAATTACTTTAAAGGGCTTCCGCTTGGTCCAGATCTGACTACAGAAGGATGGCGCTAATTAGCAATGAGGAGTGGCCTGCTCAATAGAGCCCATCCTCACACGCTGGGGCTTCTAGGGGCTCCGGAAATGAGAGCCCCCAGGTGCCTCTTTTGCCCTTCTCCCCAAATTGGTGGGGAAAATAGTGAGGTACAGAATTGGGCCATCTGTCTGTCTGTGCCCATCTACTGGGACTTCTGACAGTGAGCTTGGGAGGTGACTCTTACCCGAAATCCACAAAGCTATCCGACAGGGTGCGTAAAAAGTAGGGCGTGACTTTTCACCCGCGATTCCCACTTCTGGAAAACTCTCCCTAGGGACTAGCTGTGGGCACGGGAGATGTTCGCTGGAGCCTTACTTAGTGGAGTGAGGCGCCCCTCTGGCGGGGGGAGGGGGACCCCTGTGAGGTGAACTGCATGTGTTCAGGTATGACAGACAGTGTAAGCTAAATAGTCTGTGTAATTATCAGGGACAGTCGGGGTGGGGGTGTTGCATGAGGAGATCAGAGCAATATTAAGTACGTGAGCAAACCATAAAACAAAACCTGGGCATGTGCCTCCGAGGACGTGCACTAACAGGCAAGGAGGAGTGGGAGCCGGGTGGGGGCATGAGTGATTGCTTTCCAGAACTTTTCCCATCATTTGGGAGAAATGGGACTGCAGTTATCTGGATGATGTCAACAAACAAGCAAATAAACCTCTTCCTGGACCGAGATACTAGGAGGGCGTCAGAGACTGGTGTTTTTCAAAGGACCTGGGGACTCTGGGAAGTGACCCCCTAGGCAACAATCTAAGTGTAGCTTCCCCAGTGAGTGGCAGCCTGGGGGCGGGAGCCTGGGGGCTGCAGCTATCCACCTGTACACCTGTTCCCACAGGAAAGTACCTCTGGACCCGCATTGTTCTCTGGCTAGGAGGAAAGTGAGGGGCAAGGGGCACAACTCATGCCAAAGCCAGGATATAAATCTCCTTCTTTCAGGCCACCTTATTTGATGGGAACCCAGGGGGTCTGGTGAGAAAAATCTCCTCAGGCCAGGCCCACACCATTGAGTAGACTCCAGGGGCCTATCCCGGAGGCTTCCTCTGGCTATTTCCTGGCATTGTTGACCCCATTAATCCCAGCAGCCACAGGACATGCTACCTAACAGTCGGTTCCCCCTCGTCAGCTGTGGGGACCCAGGTCTTCACAGACTTTGTGAGAGTTGATAATCTGTGAAAGAGGAACCCCCCCCCCTTCCCCAGTCACTAGGACACCCCACTCCCCTGGCAGAAGAAGCCATTCGCATTTGCATAAAATTTACATCAATTTGCATAGCCACCTGCTATAGGGGAGAGAGCACTGAACCAAGACTCACACTTTGGAGTCCAGTCCCAAAGATATGATTAACTGACCGTATGACCTTGAGCAAATCACTGTCCTCTCTCGGCTCCGGTTTCCCTATCTACTAGGGCACCGCACTGCCAAGAAGTGTGGCCATGGCTGGAGGATGGATGCAGCAGCTGTAAGTGACAGCAGGAAGACAGACATACAGACAGCTGGCTCCTACCATAACCCCTACTGTGGGCAGGTGTTTCCTTGCACACTTCCTGGGAGGCACCTGGGAGGCGTCTAGAAGCATCTCTAACTTCCTGGTACCTGTGCTTCTGCCCACTGGATCCCCACCCAGACTGCAGGGATACCTAGGGAAGGGTACATACACACTCAGGCTCTGCCCAGCTGTTCCATCTCTCCTCCCTTAGGAGCCCCCGGGGGGAAAACAGGAACTCTGGCACCCTGGAAATGCTTTCAGCCAGGTGCCAGGGAGCTTGGTAGGGCCCCAGGGAGTAGCAGGTGAGGCCCGACGTTGTCCCAGAACCGAGTGGACACAGCCCATGCATGCACGGACACACATTCACGCTCACTCACTGTCACCTTAGCTTGGGCCAAAACAATAGTGGAGAAACAGTGACACCAATCTAAACCAGCCTTCCCTGCAGCGCATCCTTGGGCGCACTGCAAATATTTCCCAGGAAATGGAGAGGGGAGGAAGTGGAAAGAAAGCCTCATTCCTGGGGAGCTCTGCTCTTGCAACTGGTTGCATCAAGATCTCCTGGGCATGGTGTCGGGGGAAGGGCAGGGCACCAAACTCTGGAGGTGGACACTGGCACCAGCTTCCCTGTGGGGTCATCATCATGGGACAGCCGGTGCGGCTGCAACCAGGTTTTGGTGAAAGGGGCAGGAGAACATCTGGCAGCAGGAGCATGGAGCTTCTCGTTCTCCAGCCAAGGTGAGCCAGGTTTTGGACTGTCCCAAGGAGTCTGCAGTGAGCTGAGTGGGCACAGGACACAGGGAGCACAGGCTGAGCTGCAAAGGGACAGGGGGCCATAGCTTAGTTGATAGAGTACTTGCCTCACATATACTGAGCCCTGGGTTCGATCCCCAGCATCCCATAACCTAGGCGTGGTGGCACAGGCCTGTCATCTCAGCACTAAGAAAGGAAGAGTTCCAGATCAGCTTGGGATATAGGAGACCTTGTCTCAAAAACAAAGACAAAGAGTTGAGCAGGATAGTGAGGGAAGCTGCTTTATACTCTGAGGCTCTTAGAACCCAAGTGCTACCTCTCCTGCTCTCTAGTAACCTTCCTCCCCTCCCCACTACTCCTCATGTCACATCCACGGCCGGGAAAAGGTGATGGGTAAATGCATGCCGGCACACAGCTGACCCTCTTCATTTTATCCGACCCAAGTTCCTCCTGGCCAGAGAAGGGTCCACCCACAATTAAGATGGGTCTCCCTCTACCAATTCAGGTAATCCAGGTGATCCCTCACAGGCAATTCTCAGAGGCTAACCTTACTCTAAACAATCCCCAACTGGTGTGTCTGAAGCCCTACCTCCTGGTGTGGCGTTGACAGTTATGGCCACCCATCGTAAGTAGTGCCGCCACAGTTGGATGTGCAAGGAGACGTGTGAGGATTTTCTTTAAGGTGAAAAGTGGAGGTTCTCCTCTTTATAAGAAGCTAAGGGATAACGCTATGAGAACCACTAGGAAACAGTAACAAGACTTTGTAATTTGGACCTGGATCTACGACAGTCAGTACCCAGCATGAGTGTTACTGTGTCCCCACCCCAAAGTAGACATCAGTGATGCTGACCTTTGCAAATAGGTCCAGATGTGGCCCTAGAATTCTCAGCTCAACACACCAGGAGACATTTTCAGGCTTTCTGACATTTAGGTCACCCTTGGGAGTCCAGGGAGGTTGCAGTCAGAGACAGGAGCTCAGCTGGGACTCCAGGAAAGACCCCAATGCTCCACTCAGGGATGAGGAAGAAGGCATGGAAGTTTTGAGGGGGAAATGGTTTGGGCCTCACAGGAAGGCTAGAGCATACAGCCAAGGAAGGGGATACAGTTTGGGGCCAGTTGAACAGCTGAAAGCTTAGGGTCAGCCTGAGGGTCAGTGGGGAAGGGGAGGGCTCTGGTGTTTGCCTGCTAGCAATGCCCCCCCCCCCCCGGCATCCTGAGGAGCTCCTATATGGTAAGAGGCCTTCAGCAAGTTGCTGGCGCAGACTTAGACTCAGCCTAGTCAACTCTGGGCTTCCACACCATGCTTTAGAGTTGGAGGCTGCCTGGCACCTCAGCAGGCTCCCCAGGGGATAGGGAAATGGGCACCTGTAGACTTATTCTTTATACCAGGCTGTGCGGGAGCTTGGACTGCTTCTGCACTCCACGCAGGTACCAGGACCAAAGCCCAACCCCCGTGTGCACTGGGATCGATGGGCAGATTCCCAAATATACCATCCTGCAGCCCGAGTTCTCCATCTCTATTGTGAGGAATGCCCACTCAGCAGAAGACTGCTCTGCCCACTAGCTACCTGCCTTCACCCTCCTTGTTAGCTGCGACGGAGGCAAGAGACCCCACTGATCCTACCAGATGCTCTCCCGAGTATAGACTGACAACTGGGAAGTCAGGGAAGCTCCAGATCCAAGGGCCTTGCCCAGAAGTTAGGGAATCAGGGTGACTACCTGCAAGGCCAGGGAAGCATCCCAGCCAAACATCACCCTCTGTCACTATTGTCCCCATGCCTGGAAAGTCCTGGGCCTGTGCAAGCTGGCGCAGGGGAAGCTGGGCCAGAATTCAGGACCCAACAATCCCAAATGCGATCCCTTTGACAGCACTGTTATGTCAGGGTAAGAGCTCTGGCTGCGCCAGTCTCCAGTGCCAAGGCCCACGTTGGCAGCATGCCTGAGAAGCCTAGGTAGAGTTCACATGTGGTGACAGCCCATGCCAAATGAGCGAGCTGGACATGTGGCCACCGTCCTATACTTATGGTATGTTCAGTCCTAGTCAGGTGCCTATGCAGAGCTGTGCAAGGAGGGACTGAATGCCTGGCCAGAGAAGAGCTCATCCGAATGAATACCCTCCAGAGGCCCAGTGGGGGCGCCCCTCAGAAGTGGTAACATTGTGGGGAACAACAGGTGCCAGGGACAAAAGTGCGTGTTCATCGCCCGAGGGAATGCAAAGGGGGTGGCGCACAGGTGCATGTGTGCAGATGGCGTATCTGACGGGGTAAGCATTTATGTCTGACGGTGTATATGCCAAGGAAGGACCCTGGAATGAGCCAGCATCCACCTTGAGTCCAGACAGCCTCCCGGTGCACCTGTGAGAGTGCCCACTGGCTCCCACTCACGCACGGAAGCCACTTTTAAAACAAAGACCTTGGGCGGCAGAGAAAAAAAAATGCTGAGGTTCTTGAGACCGTGGAGCTCAGCGGATCTCCACAGGTCTACTGGGGGCTGTTAGATGAACTGCGTGTCCATTCTGCCTAATGTATAAATTGCTAATGTAAATTAAAGGATAATTGAAGCCCTTCAGGCCCCAAATTTAAATTATTTAGCAGGTAGTCAGGAATAGGAGAAAAAGGGGAGGAAGAGCTGAGTTTAACACCCAGAGAAAAAAAAGTGCCAGCTCAGGGGGAACGGGAAAGGTGCCCCTCCCCCGCTCCTCTCACCAGCTTCCAGCCTTCTGCTCTGGGACTTCTCCCTGCTCCGTCTACAACAGCCATGTAGCCTCCCAGGAGAACATTCCTGCTTGGGTAAGCACTGCTGGGCCAGAGGCAAGGCTGCCTTCCCTAGGGTGCGGCGGGTGGGGGTACACACTGACTTCAGCTATTGGGAGGCAGGATCTGTGGAGGCCTCAGGGAGACCCCACTCCAGGAGCTGCGAGCTGGAACCTGGGGCTTGGAGCCTTGGATTACTCCAGGACAGCCTAAGTGGTTGGCCATACACTGAAAGGAGTTCCCTATCCTCTTCCTGGAAGCTTGAGATGGGTTTCCCAGGGGTCAGTCAGCAGGACACAATAAGCCCTCCAAGTCACTGGGGAGTCTTTCTTCACTGGAGCCCTGCATCCCAGGTACACATAGGTAGGAGGCACACCTTTCCCTGGGCCTGCTGTGTAGAAAGTATGCAGTCTGCACAGCTCACAACTACAGGAAGGTTCCAGTTAGGAGATACAGTCATTGTTTCATGCCCTGACCAGGGCTCAGCAGGCTAAAGATGGGAACAGCCTACACTCAGATTCGTGAGTCAGCCTGGGCTTGGCTAGGGAGTAAATGCCAGGTAGAGCGTAGAGTTCAGGGGAGAGCACTGGGCGAGGCCACCGGGCAATGTTTGCGATAGCCACAGCTTGGCCACCAGTGAGTAAGAAGGCCACGAGCCAGGACTGTTGACACCTTTTTCTCTCCAGCTCACCCAGTGGCTGAGAACTACTCCCTTTGCCCACTCGGCTCCCATGGCAAGGTGCCACTCCACATCGCTGTCCCTGATAGCTGGGGTGTTCTCTCTTTGGATCCCCTGCCATTTCTGTGACTTCTCCGCTTTGGGACAAGGATATCCCTTAACTACCCTGAATTGTCTCCGGGAACTTCTGCCAAAAGGCTGGGGCTCAATTCCTTTGCAGTGGCCAGCTTTCTGGACAACCTGCTGAGCCCGAATGCGCCGCCGGTGGACGGTCAAGGCCATTGGTGCTCACACTAGGTCTATGCTGGAATCTGAGCAAAGGCTCAGCCCAGACGCGCGCGGCTGGCGCCAGTGCTCTTGGAGCAGCAGAGGCAGGACCAGACAGGTCCCTGGTCAGACGGGGGATGGGCGAGGGAATGAGGATGACTTGGGCTGGAGGGAAGCAGCTAAGCGCTCACCTCCACGATGCAGAGAGGGAGAACGTGTGGTGGAAAGGGTGCTGGCTCTCACAGGACAGCCACCATTCACCCATCCATCCACACAGCTGTTCGTTCCTCGTCGGTTGATCACCCATCCTTCACCCAGGGATGCCTGATACATGTGTGTGTTCATGTCACTTGGCTGCTCCTCAGGGCAGAGGGGTGTCCAGATCCCACAGAGCAGTCTACCTGTCTTAAGAAGGCTCTCTTGCCAACCCAGCCAGGGAGATTCCAGCATAGTCCCTCATCCTACTACAGACTCACCTGCTCCTGGATTAGACAGTCACCTTGCTCCCTGGAGAAACCTCACCAATATTCTTCTCTGGGGCCCTCCAGCTTGCGGGGCCTCACCATGCCCCTCATTCTCCTTTGGAGGGCAGAGAGCACCCTTCTACCTCTGAGCCCCAGATCAGAATACCCTATGCTCTCTTTCTGTCTTTCTTGCTCTGTTTTTGTAGCCCAGTCTTGTCTCCAACTCCTGATCCTCCTGCCTCAGTCTCCCAAGTATTAGGCTTACAGGCACACATAACTATGACATGCTTAGAGTCTAGCTTTTGTCTAACTTTTCAAAGATGGGAGCCTGGTTTCCCTCAGCCAAGCTATCAGCTCACAAGGTCAAGCTTGGGTCTGTCTTCTTGAGACACTTGCTATTCCCACCTAAGCCAGCTGCACAAATCACTGAGAGCCAAGGGACAAGCCCCAAGCACGCACGGGGCACCACATCATTTACAGAACAGCAGCTACACTGTTTGTTCTGCTTAATAGGGGACAGGGCCACCATCCAGGCCACATAGGGACAGAATATAAGTCCAATGCATCCCTGCAGAGCCAAGGACATCTCAAGTGGGAGAGAGGTAAGACCTATGTCAGAGGTCAGTTGGGGATGGGCAGACAACTAGAAAAGCCCAAGTCCTCTTCACCAGGTTGGTAGAGTATCTGGTATATAGCCTGGTCTTGATCAGAGCTAGGAAAGAATCAACTCTAAATACATATACCCAATAGACCCTCCTTGTCTCCCATCATCAGAGGCAGCCAGGCTACCTCTTCCTCCAGATCACCCAGAAGGGCAACTCAAACCCCCAAGCCTCTGAGTTCTCAGAACCTGCCTCCACCTCTAGGCTGATGATGCAGGCTCTGCCCCACTGGACTCCAGCTCCATCCACAAAGCAGAGCTGAGCTCTAAACTTGAAGGGATGTAGGAACTCCTGGGAGCCTCTTGCTCTGAGCAGCACTGGGACTTCACACTGTGAACAAGCTTCCAGGTGACAATGACAGAGACGCTCTAAAGAGGTCCCAGCTGAACCCCAGCTTCCCTCTGCTTTTCCAAGCACCAGCCCCAGCTTCCCAGAGAGCTGGAGTCACGGACAGCACATACACAGTGTAGTACGAAAAAGAATTCTTTTCAAAAGTGGTCCCCGAGGGTAGGGGAAGGGAGGGCGATGAGAAAGGAGCCGGAGGACAATAGTGAATAGAGTTAGGATTGTTTCCTGAACTCTGACTCCTCGTGGGAACAAGGTTATGAAAAGCTTTTCTTAAAATGGTTATTATTTAGTGGGCTGCCCAAAATAAACACAAACATCCATTGCACGGAGCCAAGCAGGAAGCGAGAAACATCTGGGAGACATCTGGCTGCTGGAGCACAGGGAAGTGGTGGGAAGTCGGTTGGGGAGGGGCTAGCAGGAGTCGGACGGATGTCTGCGCGCAGTGGTCACCCATAGTTACACCCTGACACACCAGCACGCCCAGTTTGCCACACAAACACATGCACAGAAGCATGCATACAAGCCCTCAGTGAGGAAGGGGGCAGACCCAGGGACCCAGTAGGACCCCAACTCATGGCAGGCTGGAGAAGGTGCATTCGGAAGCGGCCTGCCATTGCCAGCAGGCACCCTTGCGCTGCCTTCCCTCTTCCTTCTTCTCTGGGAGGCTGCTGTATTTATGACTGTTTGCCTTTTACCTGATCCGCTCTGTTGTTCTAGGAAAGCAGAAGGAGAAAGTGCAGAGTCTGGAGGGGACAGGAAAGCTGGGACTACCCTGTTCCATTCTAAGCAGGGAGAGGCGTAGGACAATTCTTCAGGCTCCCCTGGATCTGTCTCCTCCTTTGGTAATATTGGTTATGAGAGATGCTCTTGCCTGGCTCCCCCAGAGGGACAACACCTGAGAACAACTGGGGAGATTAGGCCCACACCCCAGCATCCCGGCTTAGGGCTGCCATTATACTTGGGAGGTCCTAGAGTGGAAGCAACCATTGTGAGGTAGGCACGGGCCTAGGCTGCAGACAGGAACCTCACGCTGGCCTATGGAGACCTGAGATGGCCTGGATTTTACAATTGGTACCCGGCACCAGTTCTCTGTGGGGAATTATAATGTGGAGGGGTATAGTGAGCTACCTCTCATACATGGGGGATTCATACCACACACCCCACAAAAAGACCCAGGGATTCAGGGAACAAGTGTGCTCTTGTTCTGTCTGCCAGGACATGGCCCCAACCCTCTGAGGAGACATGACAGTCGAGCAGGCGACAGCACCATCCAAGAGCCTGAACCCAGCCAGCCAGGGTTACCATCTTCCAGCTGCAAAAGAGCTTCTGCCATGAGCTATGTCCACACACTGTCCTGTCTTGGGGGCAAATGATACCACCTGGAACACTTCTGTCCTCCCAAAGAGGACAGTCCTGCTGGGTAGTTGTGACCCCTCCCAGCAAGTGCTGTCTGCCTACTGTTCAACGCAACCTCTGTTCTCCTGTGTAGACTTCCTTCTGTGCAGAACCAGCCTGGAGAACTCCAAAGTGCCTCAGCTTCCTTACCTGCACAGGTGAGACTGTCACACCCTGGTGACATAGAGTGTGCAGCAAGCTGAAGCTATTACCTGTCCTGGAAGGCAGAGCCCCTCCCTGCTCTACTGGGAGGCACTAGGGTAGCTAGCTAAGAAAGGCCATGAGCCTCAGCCAAGCAGACTGACAGGTGCGGCAGCTGCAGCCTGAGTGCCGGGCTGTGCGCAAGTCCACTGCCACAATTTGGGTGATCTCTTCAAGTGGGACCGCATCCATTTTGCTGCCCAGGATAAAGGGCAGCACAGTAGCAGATCTTAGGAGTTTGAAATCACTACAAACCTGGCCTTGCCCCACCTAGTAGCCTGGAGGCATCACTATGTTCCTGTGCCCCTGGGTGGCACTGAACTCAGGGTGGCTCTGGCTGTCCCCCTGAGCAGCTCACAGGAGGTTCCCCACAGCTCTACCAGCCTATGATTCAGAGACCTCCTACAGATGGGTCAGGCCAAGAAGACCTGCTGATTCCCTGCCTGGGATCACTGCTGGTTCAAGTCCAGAGCATCCCTGTACAGGACCCAAAAAAGATAAGCCTAACTGGTATATCTTTGTCCCTGTGCCCTCTCCCTACCTGATATGGTACCAGGTTCCATGATGCCAAAGCTGGCAGCTCTCAGACCCCCAAGGCTGAGCTGCAAGTGAGAACACCCCGTATCTGAGGCCTTCAAAGCCTCTGAGACAGGTGGGGCTTGAGTAGGAGACCTGCAGAGAACTCTCAGTCCCTCCCGGGACCACCTTAGCCTAGGTGACCCATGAGGCTTCTTGGATCTGGAGGCAGGATGCAAGCAAGACCCTACCTAGCTGATTGCTTGACTCCCCTGTTTCCTCATCGGTAGCCCTAGTTTCTCCGTCCATACAGACCAAGTGCTCAAAACAGGCCCTGGCACACCGGAAGCCTTTTGATGAACACCGAGTCTAAAATTAAACAAAACCACTGAACTTACAGCCTCGGGCTGCTCGTTTCAGAAAGGGTCATCCAAATGTGCCCTCTAGGCAGGGATCCACTTTCTTGGCCCCCTGAACCTGAGTACCAGAGAAAAAAGTCTGCCTAGGCCACAGGTATGCTCAGGACAGAAAGAAACAGAGAGGACTGCACACAGAGCCCTGCTCTTCCCCAGCCCCCTCCCCTGCCCGTCTCTAAGATATCAGGCTGAGAAGTGAGGTCGTGGTGGGTACAAGAAGGCTCATAGGAGGCCGTCATGCTCCTGCCTCTGAACAGGTGCAACCATTAATTAGCCCAGATGACCCCAAAGACTAAGTAATGGGTGCAGAAGGGATGAGAGGAGATAGACCTAACAGGTCCTACCACTTAAACCTTCCTGACCTCTTGGCTCCACCCAAAGTGTGGGCCTCCCCCAGGCAGCCCATGGTACCACCCTCCTCCTGAGAACTGCCTTCCTTGGTGGAATCTTAAGGACCCTTCACTAGAGAAAGAGGAGATTGCATTGGGGAGGAATCCACATGTCCTTGCTACCAAGTGGCTGGCCCCGAGGTGGGAAGGGGCAGCTTGAATGACAATTCAAGCATGACACAATAGTAGTCTCAAGTGTCCCAAAGCTGTCCTGGGCCTCCCAGCAGGAGAGCAAAGCCTTGTGTGGGCAGGCCACATCCGGATGCCTGTGGGTATGGCTACAGTCTCAGGGGCTCCCGCTGAGGAGAACACAGCAGTACAGGGGTGGGGCAGAAAGGTTCAACAGGGGCTGCACCTACCATTCCCCCCACTACTTGCCTAAAGCCCCTTTCCTGCCTCTGTTTTCACCAAAGCTCAAGGACAGCCCTCCCGTGGCCAATAGTTCCCAGTGGACAGGTCCAGTGACTTACACACATACGGCTCACAATGAGCATCCAGCCGAGAACTACATTTTTTCTTAAATAAAGCATAGCTCATAAACTTATCAATTATTATTATTATTATGTTACCTGTAGGTGTGTTTTGCCTGCATGTACATTTGTGCACCACATACATGCTTAGTACCTGAGTAAGTGCTGAGCCTCCATGTGAGTGCTGGGAATCGAACTCAGGTCTTTCAACAACTATAAGTGCCCTTAACAGATGAGCCAACTCTTCAGCTCCCAAACCTACATTTGATCACGTGGAGACCACAGGACAGACATTCAGGAAGCTGATCTGGGGAACCTGGGCTTCAAGTCCCCCAAAAGCCATCCGACACCGACTACCACATCCACTCACAAGGGAATCCTGCTCTTGCACAGGCAGAATGAGTGCCCTCTCACTGACATCCCAGCTGCTCCTGAGGGAGCAGCAAGACGGGATGGAGAAAGGTGCCTATGATGTTAATGGACATGTATGAGGAGCCCCTAACTGCTCAGACCTGAGGCACCACACCTACTTTGCCCACCTACTTAGTCCCTGCTAGTTCTTAGGTCTAAAGAAACCTCTTCTGGGGGTAACTAGGCTCTCCTAAGGGTGGAGCCATTGTCTCGTGCAGATTCTTATATGGGAAATGAAACCCAGCCACAATTCCTAGAGCTACCTCCTACCCACCAGCCGGTCTCCAGGAATGTCCTGGGGGGGGGAAACTTTGGCCGTGTTTCCAAGGAAGAGAGCGGACAGCCTTCCCTAGGTTACAGGTAGCCTGGAAGTACCTAGGGTGAGTGACTTGCAGAGGGCCTTCTCAAACCTGACCCTGCTCTTCCTCTACCTGGGACAGCTCACAGAGGAGAGAGGAGCAAGGAGGTCCCTAGCCACCACGGGTAACTCCTTCCAGAGGAGATCCAGACACTCCCTTCCGAAGCCTGGGAAGAGGTGTGGAAGGGTCTGAACAGCCAGAAAGAGACAACAAAGAGCCTGCCACGAGGTCTGTGGGAAGTGACAAGCTAAAACGGCAGGCTAATCTGTGTGGAGGAGAGGCGGGCAGACAGAGGTAAGCAATGGCAGATCTAGCCGTGGATCCACACAGACCAGCTCTGCCCCTGCTCTTAGGAGATCCCTGGGAGAGCCCCGGCAAGCCCTGGTGGATTTTGCCTGGCTCTCCAAATCTCTTCTCTGAAGCAGTCTGTACATGAGTTTTACAAAGGACCAGTGCCTGGCACGCCACCTCATGGAAAGGCCGGGGGTCCCTAACAGGAAGCTAGCAAGTTCTCCATCGGGACTGGGGGCCGTGGGCTTTCCTGTTTCCACGCTCCTATTTGAACAGATGCCCCAGATTCCTATCAGGGACGGGAAGGGGGGCAGGGTGGTGGGAATCAATGGCGGCAGCTGTTTATGGGAAAGTTAATGAAGCTCTGCCTCCCCTCCCCTGCACCTGGGGGGGGGGATAGGGAAGGGAGGACCAGGTTCCCAGTTACCTGCACAGGGCCCCCCTCCCACCTCCTCACTTCTCCCAGCTCAGGTTACAGCCTGCTCCCACTGCCCCACCCCCACTCCAGACCCTCTGGCCGACTGCAGATAAAAAACAGATAAGTACTGGCGTACCAGCACACACCGCTCCTCCCCAGTAAAGACACTTCCAGCTTCCAGACAGGGGTCGTTAAACTGAGGATGGAGTCAGGAAGCTTCTGGCCCAACCTCACTCACTGCACACCTGAGCACAGGGCGTATAAACACTTCGTGAAGGCGGTGGCTGTCCCACTAACCGGTGCTCAGAACGCACCAGGCTCTGTGCTAAGGACCTTCGGTGACTTCACTGCCATCTACCCATTTTACAGACTAGAGAACTGTGGCTACTCGACGACAGGGCCAGTTAGAAGGAAGGACGAGTTTCAGATCTAGGCTCCAGTAGGAGCACCAGGCCAGAAGGTTCTCTGAACAAAGGACTGAACTTCGTGGCATTGCTATCAGGCAGAATGCTCTGGATTCTATTGTGTGGAGTGGACGCTCAGGTGGACTCAGTAACTTGTCCTAAGGACCAAGAGATGGGAGCGGCAACTTAAAGCCAATCAGTTGTCAGCACCTGTTCCTAGAAGCACACATCTTAGTGGCAATAAAAAGAGGGACCCCTGGCGGAACAAGCGTTTGGTCCCAAGGTGGCCTCTGCTCACACCCAAAGAGACCAATCCTGGCTCTTCGGCCTCTACTGTTCATCCCACACTAGGCTCCTGGCCTTTCTTCACTCTGGGCAGGTCCTTCTATCAGCTTGCACACACCCACTCCTACCTTCCCCTAACTCCTACAGTCCTGGAGCCCCACCCATATCCACAAGGCTTCACGTCTGGGTCGTAAAGAACCCAACTCCTGAGCTGTCCTGCCAAGATGTGAACTCCATCTAGATGTTCTCTCTCTGTGTGTGTGTCTCTCTGTCTCTGTCTCTCTCTCTCTCTCTCTCTCCCTGAGACAGGGTTTCTCTGTGTAGTCCTGGCTGTCCTGGAACCCAAAACACACAAGCAAAGAGGCCATGACGGGGCGCTAATCAAGGTCGGGTGAAAGACCCGGCTCCCAGAAGCTCCACGAGGTACTTTACTCTGTGGGTGCTCTGCTGAGGGCTTAAGGACAACTCCTTCTAGCCCTAAATTGTATATTTATGAGCTGAAAGGCTGGAGGGGGGGACAGAGGTGGCACTCAGGAGAAACCCAGCGCATACCGCTAGATTCTCAGCCTTCTGATTCCTAGTCCAGGAAGCCATAAAAGATGATCTCGCTGAGCTTCCCCTCCCTCAGAGGGTGTTTTAGGGGCGGGGGGGCGCGGTGGCAGGGAGACTGGGGGCAGGGCAGGTGGGGAGTCTTTAGCAAAGCCTGCACAAGCAAAGAGTGCTAGGTGGGATGGCCTTAGCCTCCTCATAGGCTCTATATATCCGGTACTGGGGCTCCTGCCTGTGCTGTATCATGGGCTGGACTCATAATTATGGAAATCTACACCAGGCCTAGGTGAAGTTGGCAGGGTTCGGGAAAGTGGTGTCTGTTCCCTCCTGTCCGGACCACAAGACATCCTCAGTTTGTAGCAGAAACATGAGAAATCCAGGAATTTGCCCCCCTCCTCAAATTACAAAGTGCATAAGTGACAAGACATGAGCCAGAGCAAAGGGCTCACTTTCAGTGAGCAGGGCTGCAATGCTGGTACCAGGAGAGGACCAGACTGCAGGTTTGCCAGTGGGCTTGGTGCTCCCGTCTGGCCTTGAATGGGCCATCCTCAAGTGGACTGCCTGTGAGGCCCGAAGCTCCGAGGGTAGAAGAGGGGCTCTACAGAAAGCTGAGATTCTAGCTGAAGCCAGTCTATCTTGGAAGACCACTCCCCAGTCTCTGGCTGGGCTCCGGGAGCCCTCTGGCACTCCCTTTCCACGTTCCCATGTGTCCTGAGCCCTTCCCAGGCCAGCTGCTCCCACAGGATGTGGGTGTCTGGCTGGCTGCAATCTCTACCACATCCCCTCTGGGCACTATCCAGGCCCGAGGCTGATGAGTGCTTGCCCACAGAAGTGACCCCACCCTCAGTCTCCATCTTGGCCTGTTCTGGTCCAGTCTCTGGTCTGCATGCCCACTTCTCTCATGAAAGCTGGTCAGTCCTACCCTTAGGAAACCAGTCCTAGGCTTGGGGCTAAACCTCCTGTGGAGCTTAGCAAAAAAAAAAAAAAAAAAAAAAAAAAAAAAAAAAAAAGAAGGGGGGGGGCCGGGGGGGGGGGGGGGGGGGGGGGGGGGGGGGGCGGGGGAGCG
>NW_026067892.1:19696874-19766672 GCF_014885135.2 Alexandromys fortis | reverse complement strand
AGCCTGGGAGGGTAGAGGGGACCTGCCTGGGTCCTAGGGGACAGGCGTGGGGGGAGGGCTTGCTGGCCCAGACAGGCAGGAATGTGGCCTACCCGGAAAGGGCTAGATGCCACATCCTGCAACCTCCCCTTAGTGCTCTCTAAACTCTCACCTCCCCCAACTGAGATGGGAGAGAGACCAAGGTTCCCAACAAGAACACGCAGACCCACCAGTCCCTATCTGGCAGGGCTGTCTGCGTCACAAGACTAACTGGTCCTCTGGCAAGCTGTACTCCTGTACCCCAGAAACCCCATGCAGGTCTTGCTCCGCATTCTAGGACACTTGTCCCCTCCCCCAAGACAACGAGAGAGAGAGAGAGAGAGAGAGAGACAACGAGAGAGAGAGAGAGAGAGAGAGAGAGAGAGAGAGAGAGAGAGAGAGAGAGAGAGACAGAGAGAGACAGAGAGAGAGAGAGAGAGACAGAGAGAGACAGAGAGAGACAGACAGACAGACAGAGACAGAGAGAGAGCACGCAGGAGGAAAACACCACACAAAGGCAGGACCCAGCAGTCCTAAGAAGGCCATGGAGGTGCACTATGGTCCCTGGAACACGGTCAGTGAAACCCCAGCTGCAGCTTGTTCCAGAGTGGAAGGCAGGTTTCTGGTGGGTGACAGATTCCCTGGCCAGTAGGGTCCTGTACCTTTCCTCTGTGTCAGGGTCACCGGCACAGTCCCCAGGTACCCATTCAAATCCAGGATCTGCCACTGTGAACCTGGAGCTAGCATACTGAAGCACCTACCGCTGGAAGCGTTAGCATCCTTAGCTATACAATGGGCTTTCCAGTGTTAACATTCCATGGCTCTGTACTGGACCTCAGAGCCCTGAGAACTGAAACTCACTGTAACAAGAATGCCTGTGGACAGGACAACTCACACACACACTGTTCACAGAACATCAGACTGTGCCCATGTGTTCTGGGGCATCCTGGAGCCACCTGGGGCCTTGGTTCTAACTTCCTGGTTACCTCAGCCAGGGACAGTAGCTGGGGACTATGGGTGGCTGAGCTAGAGGGCATCTCCTCTGTGCCGCAGCCCCAGGAGGGTCTGGCTGGCCTATCACTGTCTGTTGCAGAGCTGGTCCCCATTAGCAGATCTGGATGCTAAATGGAGCAAGGAGCCCAGAACCAGGACAGGGCAATGGCTGTCCTTGGGGTTGAAGTGATGTACAGAGGCCTGGGGAGTCATGGGGGAGGTAAGACAATGGGAGTGGGTGGGAGTCCAGGCAAACAGGTTTAGCCAGTGGAAGGGACATTGAGAGAGCTAGCAGGAACCTCCAGCATTTTCCGGGCTGTTATTCTAGGGAGCTTTTTATTTATTCAGAGGCTGGGGATGCGGCTTAACAGCTGTCAGCTCAATATTTATTACAGGTGCATCAGCCTGTACCACGGACCCTGTGATGGGGTGACCACAGGACCCTCTTCCCCCATCTCCTCGGTGTGGAGCATGCTTGAAAACCTGCAGGGAAAGGCTGAAGGTCTGACTTTCCTGAAAGTTAACCAAAGCCAGGTCTTGGTTTACTTTGGGGGAAACTGAGGCATCACCCTAGCGCAAGGTCACAGAGCATACTGGTCATTATAATAAACTAACGCTCTGGGAGATAAAAGATTCCAGACCACATTCAGAGACTAGTAGTAACCTGCCTGTCAGCCCAGGCTAGGTGTGGGCAGAGCTAGCCCAAATCCTGAGGTGAGACTGCAGCCATGCTTCCAAGATGCTCAAGCTCCCAGTGCCTCAGTTTCCTCCTCTGCATAAATCGTCCACCTCATACTCTGGCTGGAAGACTACAGGAACCCGGGAGGTACCCTGCAGCTAGGATTTGCTTACTCATTTCTGTATGACCTGGGAAGTGCTAAGAAGAGGCTCAGGGTGGAGACTTATGTCTGTTCATGGTCACCAAGTGCCTTCCTTATTAGGTTTCTAACAAAGGCTTCTAAAGAAGGCAGAGGCAACCAATAAATCCTCACCAAGAGTCCCTTCCTAACTGACTGAAGACATGTAAATGACCCAGCGCATGACTGGGAGTGCCAACTGGCGGAAGTGGTGGTGACATCATGCGCCCATCCGGCTCCAAGCCTTCCAGCAGCCTGAGGTCAGCTCGCAGAGCCATGGCACCTCCCCCAGGAGCCCCACGCTGAGCCAAGTGGAGCCTGGCACTGCCAGGGCCGGGGCTGGGCTGCCAGCTCGGATTCTGTGAGTCCTTCCTTCCTCACATACCCTCTGGGTGATGGCTTCTCCTCCCGTCCCCTCCTCCACCGCATCTCTGAACAGCATTTCCCCGGCAAACGTGAGATTGCTGCTTCTCATATAACACATGAGCTGTGGTGTGAACTTCTGGTAAATGAAGATCTTATTTAAACTGCATGCTATCAGGGGAGGAGAGACAGGTTCCAACATAGCTCAGCTGTCTTGCCAGAAAATGGAGGTGCTGGGGGTACTGGGGCCCAGAGCCATCAGTGTTTCTGAGAGGAGCTGGGAGAGGGGCAACAGGGCCTTGGACAGAAGTTTGCAATTATTTGGGAGGGACAGACAGGGTACCAGTTTCCAAGGAGGGTTTGGCAAGGAGGTTACCCCTCCAGGGAACTGTTGGCTATATGGAATAAAAGAATAGCCTAAGGTCATAAGACATCCCCAGAAAGGCAAAATTTGGATGGGGTATAAGAGCCGGAGCATACGTGATCCCAGCCCTCTGCCTTCTTAGCACAGCAGAACCACGGAGGAGTTCCTAGGTCCAAGCCAGTAGTCACTGAAGCCAGAACCTCTGAGTGGATCTGGGTGCCCCAGGATCCCACTGTTTAGCCAAGGCTGGAGAATCACAGAACCAGGATCACCTGGAGCCTTGTCAAGTCCCGTTGTCTATGCCAGACCTAGATCTGCGAAGCGCGGTGGAGAAAGCCAGGTGCGTGAACTTGGGGCAAACTCGGGGGCCGAGGCTCCCTAATGACACAGTATTCATTTTGCAATCAACTGCTCACTGAAGCCCGCTCTGGGACGGACACAGCCCTGCTCCTGCGGAGTGAGACGCCAGGTAGGTCTCTGATGAAGCAGAGAACTTCTGTGTATACATCCATGATAACTCCAGGGGGTAGCAAGTCCTGATGGGTGGTTTAAGAAGGACTTTTCTAGAAGGAGACGTCGGAGCTGACACAGGACAAAAAGGGAGTCAGGTTAAGCTTGGGGTCCCCCACACCTCACAGTGGGGCAGGTTTCCTTATGTGAAAACAAATGAGCTATGGAACCCACACTCTGGTCAACACCACTCACATTCACAGGGCGCCCATGGTGGTGCCCTGCCATGTTTAAATGGCACCATGTTTAAATGGCAGGAAATACTTGAGGCCAGTGGGCATGACAGCTGTTCTCTCTCCCTAGGAAATCCTACAGGCTACTGAGCTATGGGGACACTAGAAAGTGTCCAACTGCAAGAAGAAAGGGGCTTGAGTCTACTAAGCAAGCCCTCCATCTAACAGATAGGGAAACTGAGGCTCAAAGAGACATGCACAGCTTGGATGCAGCATCTCTGCTTTGAAAGGGGTAAGGGGACAATGGCCCCGCTGTGCCCTAGCTTGCTGTCTTCTCAGTTTTTACCATTGCATCAAGTCTCTGTCACTAGTCACTCGGTTGCTCTCTATGTAAACAACCTGTTCTGGCCACGCTGCAGGGACACATCCAGGGCACCTCTTGGCTCCCTGAGTTTGAGAGGGAAGAGTGGGGTGACCTTTCCTCTCACACTTTCAAAACCAACAAAGCCCAGACAGAATGGGGAAGGCTCCGGAGTCTGAAGTTTGGTGAGATCCGGAGTCTCCCATGTTGGAAACATAGTCCCAGCTGTCCACCCCTCGGTCACATGAAGAAAGAGAGCGGAATGTAATTGGGTTAGAGAGGGTGACCCATGTACCCAGGAAGAAGCTAGAGGGCATCTTTAGGAGGTTCCGGCTCAGGAAAAGCAGGGCTGAGTCACTGGTCACTCAGTGGACAGACAAGTGAAATTGATTTCTAGTTTGGCCCCTGGCTTGCTTAGGTCATCCCTGATTCTACCTTTGGGGTAAGGCCTGGAAGCCAGTCTCAATGGCCTTGACTCTGCTGGACGCCCTCTCGGAGCCTACAGTTGGAGGGTGGGGGTCCTGCTCAATCAGAAAAAGGCTTGCCTTGAGTTTGCTCTCCATATCCTTGTCATCTCAGCACTGGGGAGACAGAGACAGGCGGGTTCCTAGAGCCAATTGACTTGATCTGCTACACGAGTAAGTTCCAGACCAATGAGAGACCTGTCTCAAAAAGAGATGGGTGGTCCCTGGAAAGTGACACCCCAGGCTGTACTCCGACCTCCCACACCTGTGCCACAGGAATACGTACCTACACCGAACATGGAGAAACACTGCAGGGGGAAAATACAAGCCTTGGGAGGCCTGCCGCAGACCATGCCGCCACACCTCTGCCTCAGGACAGACTTGGACAGCAGGATTCTCACACTGGCTCCTGCTCAAGTCCAGGGGACATTCTCACGTGCTCTATTAGGACCATCAACGTGAGAATTCCCTAGAAGGAGCCTTGGAAAGGAAGTCGGGGAAGTGACCATGAGAGCTCCGAGCACACGGGGATTTGGTTTGGTTTCTTTCTGCAGCAGACACCAGGGCGTCCTGGCAGTGGGCAAAAACTCTGGTATAGTAGTCAGGGTGGGAAGCGAGTGGGGAGGCTGCCAGTGGTCCTCTCAGAAGAGGCAGACTCTCAGCCACGCCCCCTCCTCAATAAAGGTCACAGGATCCTGGGCAGCATGGACAGCATCATCAAGTTGTTACAAGGGCTCACTGACTACCAGGCAGGATTCTCAGGCTGGAGCATGGTCTTCCAGTCATTGGCTCTAGTACCCCTGCCTTGCCCACCCTACAGGCACGCTGAGGGTGCTCAGTCCCGTATCTCCTGGATGCCGCTGGCATACTCCTGACATGGCACCCCTACCTACACCCTAGTAAACATGTGTTCCCTGGCTGTATTTAAATGGCCAAGGGCTGCCTGAGGCTGGGGCCGGCTTTGGAAAAGCCCCATCATTCCACCTGTCTGAAGCACTTTACCCTGGACCCCATTACATGGTGACTGCAGACTGGAAAGTCTGCACTTCAGGACAGCTCAGTTCTTTCCCGTCACTCAGCATCCATGACTCTACCAGTAAAAGCATCCGACATCTTCCTCTGGCCTCCACCTGCACACGCGTGCGGATGTTTGCAACAACTGCAACTGTACACGCGTGTACATATAACACACACACACACACCATACACACAGAAAAATAAAAGAGTGGAATTAAACAGCAATCATAAGCACAACTATGGGATGGGTTCTCCGACCTCCACATGCCTGATCGAATCCAGCCCCTGGTGGTCTGTCTGAAAGGGCTATGTTAGTCCTGCATCTCAGATAGGGAAACTGGGCAAATGGTAAATCCACTTGGCCAATGGCAGACCACTAGCAACTGAAGGATCCTGGGGATTCCAGAACCCAGCCCCCCTCAAAATGCATTCTTTGTCTGAGAGAGTAATTTACAAATGTTTTGCATCTGACCCAAGGTAGGAAGCAGGGTGACCCCAGGAACTAAAGGGGAAAGGGACCCCACAGACTTGAGCACTGGGGTAGTAAGGTGGTGCCCAGTGGCCAAGTGTGCGGTCAGTAGGCACTTTGTGCACCTCCTGGAGTCTACGTGGCAGGACCCTCACCATGCACCCTTCCAATCTCAGCATCCTCTGCCTTGACCTCTCCGTCTCGGGCTCCAGACAGCCTGGCCGGTCCATGGCAGACCAGAAGGGAGCAAAACACACAGGCCTGCCTGACCGTTTTCTACGGACGGGTGGCCAGCAGAGCCTTATGTAACTTCTACCGGGCATGGCAGATGGTGCCCTAGCTCACGTGCCATCCAAGCTGGAGCTGACACTAACCTGGCCTGACATGGCACCCGGTCTCCTCTGCTCATGAGCACAGAGCCCATGCCAGGGCATCGAGGCATGGAGAGGTGTGGAAAGTGGCCCAAACGTTCGTCATTCAGATCAGTGGTCATGGCCCAGTCAGGTCCAGCAAGAAGCCAAGGCCCACTCGCTAGCAGACAGGTTCCAGCCATGTAGGAAGGGAACATGGTGCCCTCCTTGCTGTCCCGGTTTTGGGACAGTACCTTCCCTGAGTCAAGGCTTCTGGGGTTCAGACAACAGTTTCCTTAGCATGGGCCTCTGGGAGATGCAGAGCTGGTTGCTTGCTTGGCTTTGGCCAACTCAGTTCCCTTGTTTCTCTTCCTGGATTGGTGAACTGAGGCGGCTGGAGGGTCTGTGTTATCTGTGAGTCACCCTGAGACTTGGCCTTTGGGCCAAAGCTTCCACGCTCCTGGAAATTCTTCAGATAATACAGGCTCTATCACAGATAACCCCTGGGATCTACAAGTCACTTCACGGTCCAATTTGAGCCTTATCCAAGAAGGCTGCAAAGAATCTCAGAACTCCCTAGGCTGATCCCTTCCACCTTCAGTCCAATACAGCCTGTCAAGCCACACTTTCTAGGAAGAAGAAAGGTGAACAGGGAGTTATGGGTAGGCTCCCTCCTTTCCATGGTTCTGTCTATTGTATGCAATCTTCCCAATAACCACCAGGTCTGCCACTTTCAGACAGGAGAGCCCCAGAGCTCAGGGAACTGTACTTAGATATGCAGCCAGGACTTGAACCTGTGTTTTCTGATTCCAGGATGAACCCTGCTTATTTGACTAGAGGAAGCACAGAGAGGCCAAGAAACTGTTTAATGCTACCCAGCAGATCAGCTTTGGGACTGAGACTAGAATTAGGCTTCCAATTTCTCCCAAGGTTTTTCCAGCTATTTGTGTGTGTGTGTGTGTGTGTGTGTGTGTGTGTGTGTGTGTGTGAGAGAGAGAGAGAGAGAGAGAGAGAGAGAGAGAGAGAGAGAAGGGGGAGTGAGGGAGAGGAGGAGGGGTGAGAAGAGACAAACTAAGTACAGCTGGCAAGCAAGGAAATGTGAGGCCAGATGAAATTTGCAGCAGGGGTCACCGTGCACAGCAGCCCTGGCTGCTAAGCTGCCAGACAGGAGTTCAGACCAGCCTGTGACTCCTGGCAAGGGCCGGTGGATACCAGCTGTGAGGGTGGTAGCTGAGCCAGGCATCTTGCTTGCCTCAGCCAAGGGCCTGGGGATATTTATCTCCTAGGAATGCTCTTGAATCGTACTGCTGGGATGTGCCACGGACAGCCTTGGGCAGCCTGACCCTGCAGCCAAATCTGCTACCCTCACTAGGTCTCACTCATGCCAAGAAGCTAGGGGCAGTTGCTGCGGAGGGCTGGGCCTGGACTCAGCCCCTGGCCCTGAGCCTCCCCACATGCTGCTTAGTCTGCACCTGCTGCAGGCAGCAGAGCCAATGTCCATGCAAGGGGCACTCTGCACAGCTACAAGCAGTGATCAATGGGCTTGGGCATGCAAATGGGATACAAGTTTGTTTTATTTAGAGGTAGAGCCCTGGAACTGGCTATGTAGGCCGAATTGGTCTCGAACTTATGATATACCGGCCTCTGCCTACTGAGCACTGGGGTTACAGGTATATGTCACCATGCCTGATCAAATGCAAACATTTACAGCCCAGCATGTGTCTAGTCTGCTCTCTCCCCACACAGCGGGGACCAGGACACCAAGCTGCAAAACTTGGTTAATTCCTTGTTGGCTTCGTTAGATTTATTGAACAAATTCTTTCTTACCCAAGGGCCCTGGCCTCTGAGTACACAGCACTTGCTGCGCCCGATCTTGGTAAGCATTTAGTAAAGACAAAAAGAGTAGAGGAAGTACTCAGGCAAGGCAGAGGGGAGGCAGTGAGCAGAGGACCGGGAATCTCCCAATCTCCAGTTACTCATCCAGGCAGCAGGGCAGCAGTCAGAGCTCCCTCCTGGCCAGCGGCGTCTGTTCATAGCTTCCTCCCTGTCTCACTTTGCCACTACTGAGCACCTGACATTGTGCTGGTCCTAAGATATACCAGGAAGTAAAACCAGACCCAGGCCCCCCCAGTCGCTTAGTAATCACGGCTGACAGCCCCGTCACATCTCCTGGTCACTTTAACTCATCACCCTCCCAGTCCCTGCAACAAGGAAAGGGAAGCCACACAGGTGGGAGGCTGCTATTCCCTGGGACAGGCCCCACTCCAGACCACTGCTGGCTCTGCCTCTGGGCCGTCACAAAACGACTTGAAGGTGCTTGGAGCAACTTTCCTGGCATTTCTGACTCAACTTCTCACGAGCTCAGCATAGCCCTCTGCATCTCCCGCTAGGTGCTGGAGCCCCAGGCTGGGCAGCCAGGCGCCGCTGATAGCATTACCAGCCACTTCGCTTCGGTTCCTTCTCTTGACGCCAGTAATGCCTCCCCTCCGGGCGCCACCCGGGGCCTCTGGGGATTGCTGACTAGTGGGTGAGCAGAACTGAGGAAGCCTCTGAGCTACCAGGCAGCAGAGTGGCCACCAAAAGCAGAAAAGACATCCTTTTCCCTACCACCCACCCCCGGCTCTCCCACCAAGGGGAAATGCGGCCGCCAGGGGCTATGTCCCCTGTTCTCCCACAGTCACACAGGAGAGCAAGGCCCATCCCCCACAATGGACTTCCAAAGGAGCGGGACAAGGAGAGAAGAGGAGAAAAGGCAAAGGACTCCAGAGGACCCCAGCTGGTGTCAGATTATGTCACATGGCTCACCAGGGAAGGTCGTACTGTCGGGTTAGTCCCACAGAACCCAGAGCACCAAGAGGCTGAGCTACCAGGCCCAGAAACAGACACCATCACATCCTTTTAGCTCGGCCGCCCTGGGCGCTTTTCTCAGTGCTGAGCAGAGACCCCAGGCCCCAGAAGTCTTCTGGGACAGATCTGGATCTAGGTAAAACCAGAGCCTTTCTTGTGGGACTGTAGAGGTATTCTTCCCTCCACTCCCTACACAAACAATCCCTCCAGGCCTCCCCTCCTCTCCACAGCCCAAACTGCTGGACCTTCAGGGCCACTTTTCCCTTCTTCAGGAAGTCTGACCGCAGGCCCAACATGCATTTCCTGTTGTTTCTAATTCCCATAGTAACGATGACAGTGGTGACTTAGGAACAGGTATATGTATCAAGTGTAGGGCTGAGCTGGGGTTCCTATGTCCAGTGTGTGCCCGGAATCCTCACGTCTACCCCACCAATCAGCTTCCCTTACTCCTGAAAGTGAACGGACCGGGGCCAGAGTCAGGCTGCTGGCTGTCCCATTAGAACCACTGTAGACTCCCCTTACCCCCAGCCCCGTTAAGTTTGGTAGGGTCCCTTGCCTCCTTCAGTCTCCTGAGCCCCTAGTATCCAGGGCTCTCTGTCCTTGGAGGCCAGAAGAGATGCCTACAGAGCGGGGGAGAGTGAACTTAAGTCCTAGAAGGTAATTTATAGGCAGGCAGACAGAGAGAGAAAAAGAAACAGAGACAGATCAACCGAGACTCAGGGCTGCATAATGTACACATGGGCTTTCCAGTCAATAAATTGACTTTCCGGATGGGCCTCTATAAACACAAATGAAGTGAAGTGGCTCTGGATCTTGGCTACCTCTGTCTGCTGCTAACTGCTAGCTAGAAAACCCCATAGCCCCTGAAGATCTACCATCTACCTCTTCCAAACTCCACACACAGGTAGGGAGGGAGATCAACCAATCCTGACCCAGAGAGGGAAAGAGGTGGTCCAGGGTAATAGAACAGAGGAAGAATAAGGCCCAGACTTAGTAAGGTCAAGGCCAGGAGGTACTGGGACACCAAGTCTGGAGGCTCCCTGCCTTCTCCAGACCTCCCTTCTCTTTCTGAGCAGGATGACAGTGTGAACAGTCACCACACGCTAGGCACCTCACAACAGTCTTTCTTTGGGGTACATGAGCTCACACAATCTGCAAAACACCACCCCTATCTCACAGACGAGGGACCTGAGGCACGGTACAGTTCAGTCAGCCATGGCAGCCTGGGGTCGGGTGGGCGCTATATTAGCCTTCTCAGAATCCTAACTGCTGGCCACACCAGGCCCCCTACCTGGCAGATAGGGCCCTAGGGACTGGCCTCTGTGGAGGAGGAATGTGAAGACTGGGACTTGGGGGTGAGGGCAGCAAGCAGGGAATTCTCCCCCAACGGGATCCCATCCCTACTTGCTAGGCTCTATCCAATTCCAAGAGTCGCGAAGAGCAGCGATGTAAGAATCTTTTTCATCTCAATTCCCTGCCCCAGGTCCTACCATGAGTCAGAGGCATCGGGAGCATCCTCAAGGGCCCCAGGGAAACCTGGATGGTGTCAGCTGGGACCCTGGCTCATCACCACCTCTAGGAAGTCCACAGGCTTTGAGAAGCTTTCTGCTGTGCCCTCCTCTGCTGTCTTTCTGCAGCATCCAAGACTCTTAAGAGCCATTTAGGATCTCTGGAATGGACATCAGGGTCCCCTTTTAGACAGTGACCTCTTTGGGAGCCAGGGTTTCAGGCCTCGTGAGTGAGTGAGTGATCTGGACCCAGTCCTGCCTCTTCAGCTTCCCAAGACAGCATCCACCTCCCAAATGGGGTTCTCGCAGGCATACCCAGAAAAGGGGTTTGTAAATTATAACGTGCCAGGCACACGGGGTTGGGGTGTGGGGCTCCTGTCACCAAGTATCTCATCCGAGAGTTAGAATGGTGGCAGTTCTCAGCATGGGCACAAACAGGAAAAACAGGGAGCCATTCACCAGCCTGCCACAAGCAATGGGGAAGAGCACCTGTGTTTGTGACTATGCCCAAGCCCAGTCCAAGATGCAGTGTCCCTCAAGGAAGCTCTGCAAGCTCCTTCCGCGGGAAAACTTCAGAGACCCTCTTGAGATAAACGGGCTTGCAGGAGCCACAGCCAGGTGGGAGGGCAGACGGCATCATAGGGCCATCCACTCCCACAAAAATGCTCCGGGTGAACTAGGGCTGGAGGAGGAGGTGGAGGGGTCCCAACAGCAGATTCTAGCACCCAGGCCAGACCCTTCACACAGCAGGATGCAAGATGGCACCAGGTCTTCTAGCGCTGCAGGGCAAATGGCAGGTCCAGTCCTGAAGAGGAATCCCCAGCGAGACATAATGGATGGAGCTTCCCAGACCTTTCATGACTCATGGTCCCTACATCACACACACCTGTTTATACCCAAACAAAACGAAACCATGCCCGTATGACATTACACCCCCCCCCCCCCATGCTCAAACTTCCACACACTGATGCACACACGCCACACCCTCCTATACAAAAGGTGGAAACCGTAGCACACTCTGGTCCTCCTCCTCCTCCTACACACACACACACACACACACACACACACACACACACACTCCACACCCAAGACCGACATAACACTCACCTTCCTCTCCCCCTCCCCCAAACACGGTTCCACCTGCCACCTTCCCACTGCACATTCTCACAAACACTCCTCAGTGCAGCACAATCTCACACCCACAGGCCCGCCTTGCTGGAGCCGGGGAAGTTGCGATGCGCTAGGGGCAGCTTGGAGGAGCTGAGAAAGAGGGGCGTCGGGAAGGAGGGGGGGACACAGTGCTCAATGGTTAAGTGGCACTTTGAACTCCCAGGACTGGGCAGACTCGGACCAATTATATTGACTGGGGAGAACGGTGAGAGGTGGACACGGAACAGGAGGGTTTTGGTGCACTGTGGTTGGTACTTAGCAACACCAGGTGACGGACTGTACAGAATCCAACCCCCCAATCTTCGGAGCCGCTAATCAGACGGCTTTGTAGAAAAGGGGACAAACAGGAGCTCTCCCAGCAGCCCGGAGCTTTGGGAGGGAAAAGGAAACAAAAGGAGGGAGGGGTAGGCAGCTGATTTATGCCTGCACTTCAGCAAATGTTTTCCCTGCCATTAGCCTCGGGAAGATCAGGAGCCAGAGGAAGGGCGCGTGGGGGGTGGGGACCTGTGGCTTAAGGAGCTCAGCCCGGGCTTGTTTGCCCGCCGGGCTGCAGCGGAGTTCCGATCCTCAGCCTCCAGATCCTACGATCCAGATTTGGCCTGTCAACTAACTCCCTGAGAACAGCCGGCAGCCGGCCGGCTTCGGAGTGCCAGTCTTCTCTCAAAAGGCTTGGGCGGGGGTGTGGGGGACGGCTCACTTGTTGCCCTAGCTCACCAAAATCGCCCAGGTCGAGGGGGAAAATCCCCCAGGCGCCGTGCCATTACAGGCTCCAAAAGGGCAGGAGGTGGCGCTCCAGCCCAGACTTCGGGACCCAGCCAATCAGGAGCGGAGCAGGGTTCCCGAGCCTTCGGACACATGCTTCTCCCTGAATGGTTCTCATTATGGCATTTTTAATCCCTTTAAAAGAGAGGGGAAAAGCACAGCCTGCACTTGTTTGGGTTCATTCTGCCTTCACAGCTTTAATGACTCCATTTGTGGAAGCTGTTTAGGAAGCTGGTGGAGAGGCGTTGGAGAAGGATGCCAGTAGAAGTGCCAGCTCAGGCCTGGCAGCAGCCTTTCCCCCTCCCTTCCCCCCTGGGGGCCATCTGCCTAGGCAGCAGTTTCTCTGGTAGGCTCATGACCACCCAACCTCAAGTCACAGCCGGGTACCCAGGCCCTTGCCTTTCCTGCAGATTTCAGACTCCAATTCGCCTCCTTTCTACCCCAAACCCTGCTGGTTCCCCAGGATACTACTGTGGCCGGCCAGTCCCCGGGGGAGGGTTGAGTACTGTTCACTCAGTCAACCTTGTTGTCCAAGCACCTGGGATAGAAGGGCTACAGCTCACCCTGCTTGTTCCCCCAAGGTCCAGGACATCCCACAGACATCGGGGTGACTCTGGGAGGGGTTTGGGGGCCCAAACCTTATCCTAGCTCCGACAGACAGGAATACCCTTCACATAAGGATTCCATAAGCAAACCATGGCAGAAACACAGGTTCCCAAAGTGTCCCCAACTCTATAAATGAATGTGGCCACCTACAAGGCTGCCCTTTGACCATGAAGGCCAGGGAGCTTAACCGATGACCTACATTTTGCTAAGACCAGTACCTGTGGTTGGTGTCATTTGTGAGCATCTACCTGGTCTTGGAGCCTTATTCCTGACCCTTGTCAGGCTGTGTTCTGCTAAGCAGGATTCAAGCTCCCCAAGCAACTCTCTTTCTCCATTCCTGCTACAAATCCAATCTAAACCAACTGTCAAAGTGATCCAACTTAGGTGGGGCCTCAGCTTCATCCAGCATCCTGAGCCCCCAGGGAAGCTGTCCAGCCTGCTGGTGAGGGTAGAGGGATCAAGGAGCCTGAAGCACTAGCCGAGGCAGGCCCTGGAGCTCCTAGTTCAAACTCCAATTCTACTGAGCTCCAGTGTGACCGTAGGCAACTCCAAACGCCTTTCTCGGGGCCCCAGCAGTTAGAAATGTGGAACTGTTAGGTCCTATGGAATTCCCCATTGGGTAGGGAAAGGAGCGGGCCAGAGCAGAGGCATTACAGGAGAAATTCCTCCTCTGCAGTGGTACCTCCACTTTTTAATGAGAAAGCCCATTAATATACTTGAGTTGTTCATTTGTTTAAGCAAGATGGGAGCTTGCTGTGGTGCGGTGGAAGCTTAAGGTAAGGCACCAAGCCACAAAGCAACAGCAGCTCAGACACTAGGAAAACTCCCAGTTTAATTGCTCCTTTAAAAGACTTTCAAGAGCTCCTCTCAACTAACCCAGCCAGAGGCCTGGGAAGGGCTGGGTGGGGTGGGGTGGGGTGGAAGGAGACTCCCAGGACCAGCCAGTGCTTTTGAAGTGGCGGCTCCCAGCCAGTCACTTGCTGGTTGGCGTCTTCCCAAGGGTCTGAGGTTCTAGAGGTCTGGTTTTGATTCTTCTATCGTAGAGAGCTTAATGCTTAAAAACAAAAATTCTCTGCACTCTCAAGGAGCTGCCTGTCATAGTCTCAGGAGGCAAGCGGAGCAGAGGGAAGTGCCCGCTACTTTGGAGCCCGTTCCTGTAATCACTCCTGCCTCATCAATCTATCTCATTGCAGCCAGAAGGAAGTGTGGAAGAAGCCCGCTGTAGCTGAAGTTGATCTAGCTGACAGAAAGCAGCCCAGCATACTAGTCCAAAATTGGTGTGAAGTGCAGACAAGATGTGGGGAAGGCCTACACTCTAGCCTTGCTTTTCCTCATCAGTGAAATGGGATCAGGAGGGAGACACTGGAAAAACCTAAAGAGTATTCTGGTAGAAAAACGCCTCATGCCCGTGGCTGTGTGAGAAGAAGCGTGTTCCAGAAGGTAGGTTCCTAAGGGCAGCATATTCCGGGCAAAGGAAGGCTGCAGGCGGACCCCAGCAGCTGGCCCTGCTCCAGGCTGGTGGGCAGGAGGCGCCCGCCGTGCTAAGTAATGAGCCCAATTCCAACACCGTTTCTGTTCGCTCGCGAGAAATCAAAGCTGGGTATTAGAGGCCATTTCTGACTGGGCACTGTTCATGCCCAAATCCATCAAAGCCCTGGGCCTGGGGTTTCTTCCGGGGAAGATGGGGGCTGAATGCTTTGTTCGGCAGAAAAAGCAGGCCATCTCCAGCATTCCTGGCCCAGCCCACCCACCCAGAGAACTTCAGGTTCACTGGTCCTATTTTTCCTCCAGATGGAGTCCCAACCCCAGCAACTTTGGTATCTATTCCCGAACCCACTACCTGCTGATAAATATATTCATATGTTTCCCAAGATGCAGCCTGACCCATGTGCCATTTCCAAACAGACTTCACTCCACCTTTCAATCACCCCACACAGCCTTAGACAGAAACTAACACCCAATCCAGCACCTCCCACATCTAACTGCACCCTTTAAAACAAGGCTGGTCATTTAGCTTGCCTCCCCCTTCCCCATCATTACCTTCCAACTTCAAAACACTGCTTTAAATACCCGAGTCTGCCCAAATCATAATTAACTCGGATCAAATGATTGAGTGTTGTAACTTTACAGCACAAGGCTTGGGGAAAAATAAAAACTGTGTGTGTGGGGGGGGGGTGCTTAAAAGCAAGCTCTAGCCATGGTAACCATTAATTCCAGGGGAGGGACCTTTAGCGCTTTAAGAGAGGTGGGAAGGAGGGGAGGGCAGAAGTCAGCTTCGTTGAGGGAGGTTCGGGATGGGGAAAGCCGAAAGTGCTAGTTTTCTTGGCCCATTCTAAGCCTTTGCTTAGGGGAGGCCTTTGTACAGGATGCCCCCCCCCCCAATTCCCTCCCACCCAACCTCGGGTGTCAAGGCATCCTGCTGGCAGTTCACCTGCTTGGGTACCGGAGAAGCTAGCGCGAGTGTGTACTTTTCCTTCCAAGGAAGACGCAGCCCACTTTGCAACGCCCAGCAGAGGCAGCAAGACACTTCCACGTTCGCGGAGGGAGAGGAGGATTAGGGGACTTTATAAACTTAGGAATCCACCAAACCCTATTAGGGCATCTTGCTGCGTCCAGGTGCGGTTTAGAGGCTCACCTGAGAATGCCAATAACCCACTTAAAATTGGGGGAAATTCGGCAAGGGATATTACGTCCCTTCACTCTCTGTCAACACTCACTCAGAAACAATCCACCAACCACGAAACCCTTCCAAACCCTACCGCGCCGCACCTCCGGAGACCAGGGTGTGCAGGACTCGGCCCCTCCCCCTTCAAAGGCTAAAGCCTTCGGGCCTCGTCTCCCCAAAGGTGGAGGGGAACACGCGCTTTCAGGGCTCCGCAGTATCCTGCTCTCTCCCTCTGACCCGCAGAATGCTGCGCGTGCTGCCCACGAGAGCCCGCGGGAGCCGGGACTCGGACTTAAGTTGCAGGCAAACGGCACGGAACAAACATTCGGCCCAGGTAGCGACAGCTTTTCGGTGGCAATCGGGGGTCACCTGGAAGTGAATCAGACCCCATTCTATGGCCAAGCAACTAGCCCTTGGAGGCAGGAGCAGTGAGTTTCGGGCTTACGTGGCACCCCAGGTGGTAACGCGTCGCCCCCTCTCCCGGGCGCCGAAGCTGTTTTTTAACTTGGGTGCGTCCACCGCGTCTCCGGAGCGCAGCGACTCCCCAAGAACCACCCGAACTTGCGGTTAGAGGCTAGGACTCGCCAGATCCGCATCCCTGCGTCCCACTCCCTCTTGATCCTACCTGCTAGGCTCAGTGTCGGGTCCCAGCAGAACAGCAGCGCCAGCAGCAGCGCGCCCCGCGTCCCGCTCCGGGCCCTCATGCTCCTGTCGCCCGGCCCGGGCGCCTCTCCCTCGGGGCTCTTTCCCGGGCCCCAGCCTCGCCGCCTTCGCCTTCGCCGCCGCCTCGCCGTCCTCGCAGGCGCCCGGCAGCGCCAGCCCGTGCACTCCGTGGGCGCAGCGGCAGCCACGCTGCGCCGGGAAACCGCCCGGCTGCACGGAGCGCTCCGGGAGTCGGACGCCGCTAGGGATCCCGGCGCTTGTGCGCCCTTTCCGCGATCTCCCGCGGCGAGCGCGCTCCGCGCCCTGCTCCGAAGTTGCGCGAACCCAGCAGAGTGCGCTCAGCGGCGCTCGCAGCGGCCGCGCCGCGAAGTCTGGCCGAGTGGGGTGCGCGCTCCTCTCCGCGCCCAGCCGCTCCCAGCGGCTCCTCGCCCTCCCCGCCGCCGGCCACAATGCCCAGCGCCGCGGCGCGCTCGCCCTAGAGTCAGCGGGCCGGGGCGGGGCCTCACGCGCTATGGGGCGGGGCATGGAGGACAGGGGCGGGGCCACAGGGCCCTGCGAGGGGGTACTCCACCGCTGGGCAGGCGCGGCCGAATTGGGGCCTATCAGAGGGGACCCTCGAAGAACGTAGTCTCCAGAGCACCGAAAAATCAGTCCGCTGAGAAGCGGAGTTCACCGAATCTTCTTGCCGAAAATAAAGAAAATAAACTTTCGTGCCTTTCTTAGGTCGGGTATAAGTCGGCTTTCGCTTTTGATTCCATCTCAAAGGAGGTACGGGAGTTTTAAGAAAAATCTCAAAACACCCAAATCCTGGTGGAGCTGGGGATGTAGGTGAGGAGTTACAGTTGGGGGTATTTGGGCCTGAGTTAAGATCATGATTGGTTCTATTTCTCTGCATGACCTAGGACAGGACTCTTTACATGGGATCCGGAAGGATGGCTCTTCAGAGGATGTGGTGAACCAGCCAAGTGTGTCGGGAGGGGCCTGCTGCTGCCTTTGGCTCAGTGTAAACTTGGTTCTGTTCCTTATGCGTGTGACCTTGAAGAAGCTGCTGAGCTCTTTCCATCACTGTCATCTGTGAAATGGGGAATAGTGATGTTAACGGTCTCATGAAGGAGCAAGGAGCAGAATGGAGGAATTGGAAGGAAAGTAGTGGTATAAACGGTGGTCCCTGTTCCCAAGATTCTTGTGGGAAGTCCTGATCACCCAAAGGGGGCCCACAAGCCTCTGTGGCCAGATGAGGTTTGGAGGATGTCTGTGCACCAGCTGACATGAACATCCCTTCAGCGAAGCCCTCCATGAACGGGCATCATTTCAGCTAATTCCTCAACTCTCTGGAGAAAGTACCATAGACACTCGCTTTATAGAGTAGAGACTGAGACACAGAGAGGCAGAGCCATTTGTCCAGGATGACACACCCAGCTCTGAGTGAGGGAATGAAGGGGATAAGGGAGATGGGGTTGGAAAAGCCCCATAGCTGAGCATGATGGTGTATGCCTTTAATCCCAGCATTTAGGAGGCAGAAGCAGGAGGATGCCTGTGAGTTTCTAGGCCAGATACCAAGGGTCTCCCTGCTACCCCTTAACCCAGATCAGCTGTTCCTCTTTGCAGGTCTGGAACAGTCCTCAGATATGGAGGCAGTGTGCTTCTTCAAGAAGAGGGCAGCCTAGGCAGGCTCTAAAGTTGGTGAGAGGGAGAGAGATGTGTGGGGTGGTAGTGGTAAGGATGTCAAAAGAGCCACGTATTCCCAAGTTGTTCCTAGATTGGAGAAGAAGAGGTTGGGGAGGCAGAGTTGCTGACTACAAGGTTAGTAGTATGAGGGTAGGGCAGAGAAGCAAGAAGACCCATCCTAGCCGTGCCATCGTTCCCTGAGGGAGGGGCAGGCAATGAAAGCAGGACTTCCGGACACCCCCTCTCTCCCAGCTCCACATACTGAAGACTGGAGATCCACGGAGGCAGTGGATGGAAGCAGCAGTGGATGGAAGCAACACCCTGCACCATGGCTGGCCAGGAGGGTGGATACGGGTGGAGTGAACTCCCGAGGCAGGACTTTGGTTTCTGCGGGCAAAGGTAAATGGGTTATTTTTAGCCTGGCCTGGAACAGCATGAGCAAGGGTAGTGGCTGATCACACCCAGCCATCTCCACCCATCCCAGACCGCAAACGCATAGCCCTACACACCCCTGGACAGTCACACATACCTGCAAAGGAGTATACAAGTAAATATACAACAGGGATGCACAGGTGCAAGAGGCTCCTTCCTGAAACACCCTGTGTGTAAACATCCACCTAGAAAAACACCCACGGATGGACCAAAACCCACGGGGCTAAAAACCCCAAACACACCTCCAAGCACACACATTGACATCTGACTGGAAAGACAAACAGGTATTTTGGATATTTAAAGACTGCCAGGAAACACCGTGGGTGCATGGGTACCAAGACTCACATCTCATGCCCAGACCCTAGACACAGGCACAAGGCCCTAGGCCTGAGAACTCAATAGAAGCTGCAGGTCATTCTCCCTCCGTGGGGGAATGAGAGACTTTGTGCTGGGCATAGAGGGGATAAGAAGCATTTTTCCTCCCTTCTACCCAGCCCTGTTCCACCCTCCAGTCTGGAATCTCTCTCTGCTTTCAAAGAGCAGAATCACTTCATTCTAATTAACTCACAAATGAAAGCATCACACAGCTAGGGGCAGCCACACTAACCTTGCCGGGTGGGTTCCATGCTCTTCCATGTCAGTGAACATCTCTGTACCTAGAATGACCATTCTGAGGCCATGGAGCTTCCTTAGGGTTCTGCACATGCACGGTCAATCACAGCTTTTATTCACTTGTCCGAGAGAGAGAGAGAGAGAGAGAGAGAGAGAGAGAGAGAGAGAGAGAGAGAGAGAATATCTCTATAACAGAGTTGAAACTAGATAAAAATTAGATTTATAGGGGCTGGAGAGGTGGCTCAGAGGTTAAGAGCACTGACTGTTCTTCCAGAGGTCCTGAGTTCAATTCCCGGCATCCACATGGTGGCTCACAACCATCTATGAAGGTTGCCATCCTTCTTTCCTCATCATCCAGTTTCTCCAATCTTAACATCTTCTCACAGAGGTCTGTCTCTCTGGATTCAGGGTCAGCCCTTTCAGGGTCTCCCATAACTCCTCTGGGCCCCTTCCTGTGTTAAATCTCAGGAAGATGCCTTTCCCAGTCACCTGCAGCTAGGGGACCCTGGTCCCCGACACTCCGGTCTAGCCCAGGCAACCTCATCTTTGGCCCTCAACAATGGCCACTTCCCTCCCATATGCAAGGTAACACAGTGGAGTAGGTGTACAGACCTTTCCAGATGTGTCCCCAAACCCTGTGCCATGACACTCAGTCAAGGGGGGGGATGCTTATAGTTGAGCCAAAACGAGGGCACTGAATTGTCAAAGTTGGCCTCTTTTTGGGGTGAGATGTTCAAGACAGGATTTCTCTGTGTAGCTTTAGAGCTCCTCCTGGAACTCGCTCTGTAGACCAGGCTGGCCTTGAACTCACAGAGATCCATCCCTGCTCCCTCTCAAGCACTGGGATTAAAGACTGCACCACCCGCCTAGCAGCCTCTGTTTTTATTTATTTCGACACCATCAATGATGCTTCCTGCACACAGTAGGATGCATTGTGAGGTGGCAAGACAGAAGACAATAGCTATGAGAAGGAACCCCAAGGCTCCACCTCCATGTCTGGAGGCAAGGGGCCCAGGGTCTGAGGCTGGAGGCAGGGCAGCCTTTGTAGGGGTGCAACTGCTTTAAAAGCCTGGGCCAGTGCTGACCCTTAATGAAGGCTGCAGAGGCTTCCGGGACCACTCTCAAATCTTCCAAACAGGATAGCATGCAGGACTGGAAGGTGGAGCCAAGCTGATGGATGTAGCCCCAGACCNCTTACCTGCTGGGAGATCTCTCGGGCCACTTAGTTGTCCTTTCTGGGCATCAGTGCCTTCCGTTGTAAAAGGAAAATAATCACCACTTCTCAGGACTAAAAGGAATATGCATACATCCTCTAGTCTAGCTGAATAACAGCTACCTATTTCATAACAATTATGATTTGAAAGCAGCCTTTGGGGCTCCCTGCAAGAGCGGCTGGCAGCGTGTGCGTGGTGTCTCTAGCCTTGGCTATGCTCGCAGGTGCCACCAGGCGGCGCACTGCAGCCTCATCCTCCTCAGCGCCGCTGCAGGCTCAGGAAGCGAGGCAGAGAACTGTGGAACCGTCCCCTAGTCCATCCTTCTGGGACCCTCCCAGGAGAGATTTCTGTTCACTGAGGGGGTCGGAGGTAGGCTCTCAGAAGGATCGATATGTGGGTTCTCTATTGGGAAGATTTGAGAGTTAAGTTCACACAGCCGCTCCTGATTAGTCCGGGGCAGAAGGATCTCTAGACATTTTGTCAGCTGCAGAAGGGAGACATCTGTGATAGAAGTCCTTCAATGTGTAATGGTATCTGCATAGCCAATGCTGAGACTGGCCTAAGTCCTTCACATGCTAACCACATACATGATAGGTGCTGTTGGGGCCCTACTCACCAGTGAAGGCAATGAGACCCAGGTAGCAGGACAATGGACAGACCCACCCCGGGACAGTAGATCTCCAGCCAGATCTCCCCTTTTAAAAAACTGAAATGTGGCCCCGTGGTGGCAGCATACCTTTTTAATCCCAGCACTCGGGAGGTAAAGGTCTGCGGATCTCTAATTTCAAGGGCAGCCTGGTTTACAGAGCAAGTTCCAGGACAGCCAAGGCTACACAGAGTAACTTGTCTTAAAGAAAAAAAAAAAATGAGAGGAGAGGGCCAGAGAGATGACCCTGCCAGTAAAGGGCCTGATGCAAAACCAGGAAGGCCAGAACACCCAGTAAAGAGCAGGACTCAGTGAGTGCCATATTCCCTGTGCTGAGAAGGAGGGCATTGGGGAGCGGGGGTCCCTGGAACTCACTGTCCAGACAGTGTGCATAACAGGTGATCTCCGGGTTCAGGGAGAGTCCCTCTCTTAAACCGTAAGGTGGGGGGTGATTAAGGACGACAATGTTGACCTCTGGCTTCCACATGCATGCACACACATGTGCACACACAGAAACAACATATACCAAGCAACACACATACACACGGCTGGGGAAATGGTTCTTTAGGTAAAGTCACTTGCAGCCATACCCGGTAACCTGAGTTCACTCCCAGGATCCCACAGGGTGGGAAGAGAAAACTGACTCCCAAAAGTTGCCCTTAGCCACTGAGCTTTCTCTAATTTTCTTTTGTTTTGAGACTTGGGCCTCTGGTAGCCCAAGCTGGCTGTGAACTCCTGATCCTCCTGCTATTACCGGCTAATTGCTGGGGTTACAGGCAAGTGCCACCATGCTGGGCCTCACAATTCTTTTCCTGCCAATTTACGAAAGTAAATTATATTTTAGTGAAGGTTTGATTTGCAGAAAATTTTAAAGTACAATGCGGAATGTTTCCCCACATCCCTTAGGCCATTCCCTTCGTCATGTCTGACATCATTAGTCTCAAGTCACTAGGATGAACTGGAGTTAACGTGAGTTATCTTGACTTGGGCCTTATACCCCTCATTCTGGGTTGGGGTCCCATTCCGGGACCCATTCCATTGTGACGCCTTAGCGCCCTGTTGGCTGTGGCAGTTTCTCAGCACCTCACCCTTATTCCAATCACCCTGGTAGCTGAGGATGATTGGGTGTTTTGGAAGATGTCTCTCACATGGGGTTTGCCCATCTTGGCCTTCACAATCATCTCCCACGGGGGTTCTGATTTATCCGATCCATAGCACATCAGCTTGTACAGTGGCCACTGGTCATGGGCAAGTATGCCTTGACATGGCCTGGGCAGGTTCATTGTCCTCAAGCTGGGGTGCTGGCAGGTCCCCCAAGGGGTAAAACAAAATGGAGCCATAAGCATGGAAAAGGGATAAGGAGAGATTGCAGGTGTTCAGTCGCAGGGACAAAGGCCCTGAGACAGGAAAGTGAGAGGTGAGACAGGTCAGGAAGCTGAATGACCAGACACCGGAAGGGGCAGTCCCAGCTAGGGTTAGCCCCGTGAGCTAGAGCTGAGATCTGACTATGGAGATAACAGGAGTCACAGTTGTGACTGACGCACGAGACCTCATGGGTGTGTGCCAGGAGCATCTCGGGGTTATGTGTCACAGGGGTCTGAGGAGGGGTGGATGGTGAGGAGGTGTCCATTGAGGGCTTCCAGAACAAGAGGATCTGTCCCAAGGCTTCAGGGAGTGTACTGGGGGAAGCAGAGGTCTCTGGACTTAGTGCCACGGCTTTGGGGGGTGTGGGCTAGGGAGAAGCAGTGAACTGGAGTTCGAACACTGTTTGCTCAAAGTCTCTGTGGACTCCCCAGCACACGACTGTGGGCATAGCACTGACTGGTGTGCTCAGACGTGGTCATTATTTTAAAAATAAGGACATTGGCTGACACATGCATTGATAGTTTCAGCCCCCACAGCCAGGAACACCACATGGATTAGCTGTGATAACCTAGAGGAGGCAGTCATGGTCATTCTCACTTTGAAAACAGAAGAGCTGAGACTTGGATGACCCCACTTAGCTGGGACAACCCCACTTAGCTAGGGACAGAACCAGGCTCAAAGCCGAGCAGCTGGTTCCAGAGCCTATGAAGCCAACAAACAAGGCGCTCAGGACTCCTTGATCCCTGACACAATCTGACGGATGGCGGAAAATCCCAGGTTCTTTTGTTTTAGGCCAAGCTTTCCTACTGGCCGTCTAGGTTGTTCTCGGAGGGAGACATTAGCTGTGAGCGTATTAAAATGGAAACCAAGGAGCTGGAAGATGGCCCAGTGGGTAAAGTGTTTGAGACAAGAGCACGAGAACCTGAATGTTTATCCCCAGAACAGGGGTGCAGCCAAATGTGGAAGTCTACATCTGTAATCTCTGCACTCCTGTGGCAAGATGGAGGCAGAAACAGGAGGATTCATGAACGATCAAGGGCCAGCTAGTTCGTTGTGTGTAGGTAATAGTAGACAGCTTGAGACCCTGCCTCAAACAAGCTGGAGAGTGAGGTTTTCCTCTAACTCTACACACACAAACATGAGAGAGAGAGAGAGAGAGAGAGAGAGAGAGAGAGAGAGAGAGAGAGAGAGAGAGAGAGAGAGAGAGAGANAAGAGAGAGAGAGAGAGAGAGAGAGAGAGAGAGAGAGAGAGAGAGAGAGAGAGAGAGAGAGAGAGAGAGAATTTTTTGAGACAGGGTTTCTCTGTGTAGCCCTCTAGTTCCTAGAACTCCCTCTATAAATCAGCCTGGCCTTAAACTCAGAGGTCCACGTGCCTCTGCCTCCCGAGAACTGGAGTTAAAGACATGCACCACTATATCTAGCAGAAGAGAAAAATTCTTATGCTCATGGTTAAGAGCACTTACTGTGAAGACCCACTTTCAGTTCCCCAAAGCCACGTTAGGCAGCTCAGTACTGCTTGTATTCCACTTTCAGGTGACCAGACGCCCTCTTCTGGCCACTGTGGACATTGCATCCATGTGGAGCACATACAAGTATGCAGGCACATACACATAATAATAAAAATAATTTTTTTAAATAAAGGAAAATAAAATTCCCAAAGGAAAAGGACTTATCTGAGGTCTCCTCTAGGGTCAGACTGTGTTCTCATGACCAGCTCATTCCACCAGCTTCTCCTAAGTCATGAATGGGAATTCTGTATGCAGAGGTCAGACAAAAGGAGAGAACACGTATTACCATCCTGGGGGGAAAAAGGGCAACAGTCTTTTTTCTGCTTTCTCATAGTTGACTGTTGAGACATTCCAGTTTCAATGCATTCAGGTGAACATTGAGATACCTTATTTAATAAAAACATTTAGAATCGTATTCTATATTTATCTTGAAAAATAATACAGCTCTTGGCACATACAACATCCTTTTGCTGTGCCAAACATGTCCATTTCAATATTGCTTGCATGACGCCTCCAATATTGTTCATGCAATAATAGACAGTTTATCAAATTAAATACAGTAACTTTCCTTCTCAGAGAGGGCAAGACAACATAAATAACCCACTCCATGAGGTTCATATTTAAATCAGCTTCTGTATAAAGCATAGCTTTCTTGGAGAACTGTGATTCTGTATGGCTTGCATTGAGGCAGAAGGACAGTCACCGAAGTTATAGCTGTCACTTCAACTAAAAGCAAGAGACAATTCAGGAGGAATTTGGAAGACAGACAACCTTCTCTGTCATGTTTCTTGCGGTCCTGCGTTTTTAGTACTGCTGTCGGGCTCTCTTGAAGACTGAGCCAGCGTTGAAGATAACGGACTGTCATTTTCAGGACAAACGCCAGACACGTCCTCCAGCGGGAACCAATCCGAGCTGATTCACACACGCTTTCTGGAAGGGCAGGAGGAAGAAGGTCCTCCCGCAGGAACGGTCCCTTGGGATGTGCTGCTGGCAACCGAGACCATTTGCCTTCTCACTTTGCTAAAGCATACATTGAAAAGCCTCACTATGATAGGTAAACCGTTTAGTGACTTTAAGTACATTTTAGAGGAGATAAATTATGCCAGAGAGAGAAGGGGAGACACAGTGAAACCCCTCTGTTTTGAATTCTAACCCTAATGAAGCTCTCTCCTCTATTGTCAGGGATCTCTTCTCACTGCAAGTGACGTACACGATGCATCTGCTTCTGAATATTTAGATGTCCCTTGGTTTTGCTCATTTGCTACAGAATCTCCTCCACCCTGGACTGTGATATAGTCCTAACCATCCTTCACGGACAGGGAAAGGTGGAACTGGTTAGGGTTTCTCTTGCTGCAACAAAACGTTATGACGAAAAAGCAAGTTGGAGAGGAAAGGGTTTACCTCACTTACACTTCCAGATCATAGTCTTTCATTGGAGGAAGTCGGGACAGGAACTCAAACAGGGCAGGAAGCTGGAGGCAGGAGCTGATGCAGAGGCCGAGGAGGGGAGCTGCTTACTGGCTTGCTCCTCAGGACTTGCTCCACCTGCTTTCTTATAGAACCCAGGGCCAACGGCTCAGAATGGCACCACCCGCAATGGACTGGGCCCTTCCCTATTGATCGCTAATGGAGAAAATGCCTTATAGCTAGATCTCGTGGAGGCATTTCCTCAGCTGAGGCTCCTTCCTCTCTGATGACGCTAGCTCCCGTCACGTTGACACAAAACCAGTCGCTACGGTGGCCTTTTCCCCCTCATGATTAACCAGGGGCTCCAGCACCGTCTTTTGGAAAGGTTTTCCTTCCCCAGTGAGTTTCTGTGGATGCTTTGGCTGTGCTCTATTCTGGACTCCCAAGAGTGGTGCCTAACCCCACCCTAACATCACACCTAATGTGTTATGGTAGACTATAATTTTTAGTTAGATTTATTTCTTTGTCTGTTCGTTTAGTGCGGAGGTACATGTGCTATGACGCACGTGTGGAAGGCAGAGGACAGCTTGTGGGAGTTGTTTCTCTTCTTCTGAAACCTTGTAGGCCCCGGGGGAATCAAATTCAGGCCTTCGGGTTTGGTGACAAGCGCCATCTTGTTGGCTCGACAGAAGTTTAGAGTCCATCTTCAGGTCTGTTGCCCCTGTTTGCAGCTCTCGATATTATTTCAGCATTCTGAATTTCTATCTGTCTTGGAGTGAGCTTGTGAAGTTTTTACATTGAAAATAAATCTTAACGCGAACGGAATGTGCACTTGTCTATAAAACGTCAAAATCATTGCCAAGTATATAAATCACATGGCCAACGACAAGATGATAATCCCCCAACTTAATTATTTTTTTTTCAGATGCTAAAAAGGCAAGGCAATTGCTATGATGTTTATACACAAGGCAAACTATATAAGGAATTTCCACAATGTGTCCGAAGCTTTGATACCATGTAACAAAATGGGAATGACTCATGAATACGGAACACTAATTTGTCTATTTACTGTGTGTCTCCCCCCTCAGGCACCTGTGTTACAGTCTATGTCTGTAGGTCAGAGGGCAATTGTCAGGAGCTAGGGGATTCCCCGTCCACCCTGTGGGTCTCAGGGATGGACACCAGGCTTCAAGCTTGGCAGCAAGTGTCTCTGACTGCCAAGCCATCTTTCCAGCCCTCAAACATGCAACTCTTATGTCCTAACATGTCTCTAGTCATGAAGAAAAATGTGACTTCCCTAAGACATTCAATCACAATACGTATGCATTTTACATGCCAAGATTTTACTTATTATTGCCCTGACGCAGGTGGAGGTCAGAGGGCAACTTTGAGAGTGGGTTCTCTCCGTCCACATTTTATGTGGATTCCGAGTAGGAGATTCAGGTCACCTGGCTTGCACAGCCATCATTTTTACTGGCTGAGCCATCTTACCAGCTCACATGTGCTGTTTTAACCCACATCTCAGCGAAACAGAATTCATGGTGCAGTTTGTGTCCCTCGAGGTCCTTTCCCGTGACCATCAGGCTATATCATTTATTAACACGGAACATCTAAAATCACATGTGGAGGCCCCCAGAAGGCTTGGAGATGCCATCTGCCTTTCTGCCCTGTAGGGTCATGGGGCTGGTCCCAAGACTCTCATTCACTGTCAAGTCAGCGATCCCATGACCAGAGGAAGGGAGGGTCTGTCTCTCAGTGAGGAACTCTGAGATTTGGCTTCATTCCAGGTTGGGTCCAGCGAGGCAGACAGAGGGACTGGGACAAACCAGCATCTGCCAGCATAGCTGTGATGTAGAAGGTCTGCTCTGGGAGATGCACACATCCCCAGAGCTAGGTGAGCTCTGAGCTGCTGCAGGGCCTGTACCTGGGTTATGTCTTGATGAATCTGTAGACACAGTGCACTGAAAGGCACCAGGCTTTTACAGATGGGTTACGTCCTGAGGTACTGGGGTTCTGGCTGCTTGCTACCCCCATAGCTAACCTCCAAGTCTCTGGCCAGCATCAAGTCTCTGCTTAATCCCCGGCCAACATCAGAGGACCTTTGTCTCTTTCCCAAACGGGAACTTTGCTCGAGGAGACTGGGCTCCTTGGACCTGTTTCTCTTCTTAGTGCACCTCTTGCACCTTTGGAGGGTCTATTGAGAGTTTCAGTGAACGACTTCAATTGGCACCCCCAATGCTATTCCACACAATCACACAGGGAGCTGAGGTTGCAGGAAAAAATGGGATGCCAGCTGTTCCTCAGAGCCCAGAAACATTAATATTAATATTATTATTAACAAAAGAACGTGGGGGCTCCAACAGGCTAGCGTTGAATGTAGACATCAATTTATTAACATTACATATTAACATCCAGTCTCCCAAACACCAACAGTATCTTTCTCCATTTCCTTAATATTTCTCAGGGTTGCTTTATCACTTAGGGCAAAGATTTTTTTATTACACTTATTAATGTATTTTTAATGTTTTCGCTAGTAAAGTGTTTTAAATCTCATGTCCTAATTGTGTGTGGAATACAATTAATTTTACCTATTAATCTTGTATACCCTTCAGCTGATAGCGGCAGCTAACTAGTGCTGGTCACTTTGTTCTCAAGAGCTTTGAATTTCAGACGGCCACAGCCACATCCAGCTTGGCTCCAAGGACTGACCTGAGAGAGGCACCCAGGGACCAGAAAGAAGACAAACACAGAGAAGCATCCAAAAGCTGGGATCTGGCAGACTGCGCCCTCTGATGGAGGAGCCTCAGCACCTCAGAAGCTCTGAGTATATTATACACAGATGGACGGGGAGGTGGGGTTACTGCATACAACTGAATGAGGAGGCGGGATTGTGGCAGATAAATAAGGAGATAGGTTATGCCAGCCTCAGTAGGAGCCTTCCTCATCCAGTTACCATCTGGGGGTAGAAAGCTATGGTGGATATTTTTTGCATACACTGTTTCCATTTGCACTTGGACCTGAAGGCTTTGCTGTCCCCCCTCCTCCCCAGGCCTCATCTGGGAAAGGCTTTGTCATTCCTGTGGGGTTGAGGGACTGTGGTCTACATCAACAGCACACATTCACTCAGGACTTCACTGCTGTCTACGCCAGACACATACCATTGTTCTCTCTAATGTCTGGAAGAGCATTTATTTTTCTTGCCTTATTGCACTGTCTAAAACCACTAGTACAATACTGGACAGAAGCACCAAGAATGGACATCTTCCACATGCTCTAGATCCAAGGTGGGGGGTGTTCATTATGTTTGCATGCCTCTGATGTGTATATACTGAAGTCTTGTCTCCAAGGTGATGACTTTGGAAGGCCCTGCAGCTGATTAGAAGGTAACAGGTCTTGTGACAAGGTCACCAGGGCGCTGCCCTCCTGAGAATTTCCCTGAGATGGTCCTGTCATCTCTCTCTCTCTCTTACCAAGTGAGGGCAATGTTATCGTTTCCACCAGAGGAGGTTGGTACAAAAAATGCCAGCTATAAAGTAAGCGCTGCCCAGACATTGCATGAGGCCTTGAACTCTCCAGACTCCAGAACAATAAGATACATATTTCTATTATTTATAATCTAGCCAGACCTCAGTACTTTGTGATACAACAGCTTTATACTAGGGAAAAAAATTCCACAAAGATGTGTTTTCTTCTAGAAAATGTACAGTTATTGGTTTAACATTTGGGTCAGTGATTCATTCTTAGCTATTGTTTTTAATTTTTTTTTTGAGACAAGGTTTCTCTGTGTGACCCCGATATAGACCAGGCTGGCCTTGAACTCACGGACATCTGCCTACCTCAGCCTCCCAAGTGCTGGGATTAAAGGTGTGTGACACTACCACCTGGCTTGCTTTAAGTTTTTATGTGTATTAGTACTTTGCTGCATGTATATATGTGCATCATGTATGTGCCTGGTGCCTAAGGAGACCAGAAGAGGGTGTCAGGTTCTTCTAGAACTGGAGTTACAGACAATTGTGAGTCATGTGGGTGATGGGAATTGAATCTTGGTCTTCTGGAAGAGTAGCAGATATTCTTAACCTCTGAGCCATCTCTCCAACTTCCAAGTTACTCTTTTGAACATTACATAAGGTTCCGAGTTATGGATCTCTTTGCCCCACCTTCTTCTTTTTTTATTTTTTGAGACAAGGTTTCTCTGTGTAACAGCCCTGGCTGTCCTGGAACTCGCTCTGTAGATTAGGCTGGCCTCGAACTCACAGAGCTTCTCCTGCCTCTGCCTCCCGAGTGCTGGGATTTAAGGCGTGCGCCACCACCTCTTGGTGCCCTCCTTCTTCCTGGCATCTCTCTCCTCTTCTTCTTTCTCTCTTTCTTCCTCAGCATCTTCTTCCTTTTCCTCCTTTTTTTTTTTTTTTTTTGGAATATCCAATCATCCGGGCGCAATTTGTGGAAAAGACCATTTTATACTCCTGACTCATCCTTTAGTCCAGGTTAAAAGTTTGTTGTGTGCTCATGTGTGGGCTGACCTCTGACCTCTTCCCTGTCTGTCTTTATACCAGTCTCCTCTATTTTGTCTGTACTGCCTTCCTAACACGTCTTGCAATCGGGTGGCATTTGCCCTCCACCTTCGTTCTTCTCTGGTGAAGGGGTTTTTGTCTGCTCCAAACCCTATGCTATTTCCATGTAAATCTCAGGACAGCCCGTGGATATCAGCTAAGAAGCCTGCTGGGATCATGATTGCCTTCTATCTCCACACCAAGTTTGAGAGCCAATATCTTAACGATATTAGGTGTTTAATTTGTATCAGCAACGGTAGCTACGGTGTGTTCAGAAATGTCACCTCCTTCGCCAGGTTTCTCTCTAAGGGGCTCACAGTTCAAGGCTACTTATGTAGCACCTGCTACTTAATTTTTTTTTAAATGTTCAGCTGTTCATTGTCAGGGTGTAGAAACACAATTGACTTCTTAGCATTGATCTCTTCTGCTACACGGTGAAACTTATTAATTCCTCTAGCCTTTCTGTAGACTCATCAGATTTCTTTTTTATGTAGATCAGTGTTTTTTTTTTTTTTTTTTTTTTTTTTTTTTTAGTAGAGAGAGCTTTATTTACTTCTTGTCAGTTTTGTTGCCTTTCCGGTCTTTTACTTGCCTGAAGGGTCTGGACGGAACCTGAAAGATGCTGTGTTGAATCAGCTGAGCACGGGACTGCTGAGAGGAACGGGCGGGTAAAGGTGCTCACTGCCAAGTCTGAGGTCCTGTGTTCGAGCCCTGGAACCCACGTGGTGGAAGGAGAGAACTGACTCCCAAAGGTTGTTCTCTGACCTCTGGATGTGTACTGTGGCGTGTGTGCACCCTTTCCCATACACACGAATCAATCAATCAGTCAATTAATTGAACAGTTAAATAATTAAGTAAATAGAAATAAAAAAGCGCCAAGAGCGGACACCCTCAGGTGCTCCTGTCCTGCAGGTCAACCTTCCCCACTCAGTCTGTTAAACAGAGGTGTCTGAAGCGTCCCTTGTCTCATCCAGGGTCCCCGCACCCTGCACGCCCAGTCCTTGTTTGCTGAGGATTTCCCTTTTTTTTTTTTTTTTTTTTTTTTTTTTTTTAGTTTTTTCCCTTTTGAACCAGCAACGGGTGTCAGTGAGATTACATTTGTTAACCCTGTTTTCCTTCTGGCAGGACCTTGAGTTCAGTGCTCAGGAAAGGCCCAGCATGCTGCCGCTGTCTTTCTCAAAAGCTGTGCAGCTTAGCAGCAAGTGCAAAGGTGGTAGAGCCAGGCTTCTCGCTCTGACTCTTCTGCCTTCCTAATTTTAATTTAAAAAATTTGTTTTTAAGCACTGGGAACTGAACCCAGAGTCTCAAAATTGCTAGACAAGCACTCTGCCACTGAGCCACGTCCCCAGCCCCTTACTGGTGGATTCTAGGCAGGGGCTCTACTACTGGGCTATCATCTCCAGTTCTTTTTAAAAATATTTTATTTATTTATTTATCTATCTATCTATCTATTTATTTATTTATTTATTTATTTTTTCAAGACAGGGTTTCTCTGTGTAACAGTTCTGGCTGTCCTGGAACTGGCTCTGTAGACCAGGCTGGCCTCAAACGAGATCCGCCTGCCTCTGCTTGTCAAGTGCTGGGATTAGTGTTTTGTGCCTCTACTGCAGACCTGGCTTGTATTTCATTTTCAGACATGGTCTCACCAAATTTCCAAGACTAGCCTTTGTCTCATTCTGTACCTCAGGTTGACCCTGAGTTTGGGATCCTCCTGCCTTAGCCTCCTGAGTAGCTGGGGCGATGATACCTCTGCAGGCACAGCCCTGGCTTCTCAGCTTGGCAGCTATGCTGCATGTATGGGTCAAGACTTGACCAGGTCAGGCTCAGTCTGCACACAGAGACGGGGTGCTGCCTCTCACGATTGTTGGAAAAGGAAGGGTGCATGTGTGTGCATGTGTGCGTGCGTGCATGCATATGTGTGTGCGTGCGTGCGTGTGTGCGTGCGTGCGTGCGTGCGTGTGTGTGTGTGTGTGTGTGAACACCGTGATCAGCAGAATGCCTTCTGGGAGAGGACCCTCCCCTAATGACATCCCTTGGAAACAGAACTCGCCCTTTCCTGGAAGGCCTCCTAGACCCCATCTCTTGGTACCACAAGGGCCGGAAGGGGCTTTTGTTTCCCGCATAGTTTTCCCCTAACTGCATCAGTGCCATCATCCAAAGGCATATGTGACAATGTGGACAGCTGACCTTTTTCTCAAGCCTGTGCTCCGCTCCTCCTCCCTAAAAGGCACATTGAATGCCTCACCCCCGCCCCCGTACCTCGGACTGTCTTATCTGGAGACAGGTCTGTACAGATGGATTCGCATCTGGATGAAATCATAGAATGGCTCTGATCCGACGTGACTGTGTTCCTCTCCACACAGGGCAGACTTGGACACAGCTGTGTACAGAGAAAGGCACTGTGAAGTCACGTGCGTGAAGATGGACGGTCAGGATACCCTTGTGAAGACCAAGAAACTGCCATCACCAATGACACTGGCTACTAGAAGAGGCTGGGAAAGAGGCTAGCACGGTTTGGGGACTTACGAGGAGCCCGGGCTGCCCTTAAGCTTGGACTTCTAGCCTCCCAAACTGTGGCTGTTTAAGCTACTGAGTTTGGGTGCCTTGTTAGGGCCGGCCTGGAACCTCATCAGCCACTGGTAGGCTTCTAAGTGTACAACTCAGCTTTATTATGTGAGTTCTGGGTGATTAAACTTAGGTCTCCATGCTTGCACGGAAAACACTGTACTGACTGAACCATTTGTCCTATCCCTGGAAATGTTACTTCTTTATTAAATTTTATTTTATCGACGGATTTATTTTTATAGATATTACATTGATTGCGGGAATGCATGTGGACGACGACTTCTAAGAGTCAGTTCTCTCATATCACGTAATGTCCCAGGGATGGAACGCAGGTCATCAGACTTTTTAGCTGCTGCGCCACGTCGCCGATTCTGGAAAAGTTACTCATGTTGGCCCTGATATGCTGCCACACACAAGTACCCTACTGCCTTCTCTGAGCCTCCTTATCTGAGTGCCCTTTCTTGAGTTACCCCAGACTCTTTCAAAGATTCCACTCTTCCTCTCTGGCCCTGTCCTCCAATCCTGCCCTACTCTCGTTCTCTGGGCAATCACCTGTGCCTCTCCTACAGGGGCATCTGTACCCACAGGGAAGCATTCATCCCCGTATCCTCCCAGGGAGCTGGCTGGTAGACCTGGCTCCATATGTACCAGGAGGATGCTGCAAGTCCAAGGTCCACTTAAACAGATACCAAGGCTCCTGAAGGTTGGGTGACCTGCTACCAGCCAGAAGGCTCCTCTGAGTCGTGTATATCAGGTATATCTGAAACCCAAAGCTTCCTTGCCTTGAGTCACACTGTCTACTGGCCACACCTTGGGCCTCTGTCCTCTGTCCTGCAGCCTTTTCTTGTCATCAGACACTGTGTTCTGGCAGCACCAACAAGTCCTCTTCTTGGTGGTGATGGAGTCCTGGGGCTGGACTGGTCTTTTCCTGTGGAACAGTCACTGTGTCTCCTAGAGAGCCACTGTGGGGAAAGCATGCGGAACCAGTGGTTCAGCTGTGAAGACAGCACCTCCGACCACGCCTGCCTGTGACTGTGTAACATCCCGTGCATTTTCTCCTCTTCCAGCTCTGTTTTGGAAACGGCTGATGCTTGACCACAGGAGACAGGGTAGGGTCCAGGGAGGCCTGGCTGCTAGTGTGACTCAGGTGATGGAGGAAGGACATTGGTTAATTATAATAAAGAAACTTCCTCGGCCCTCATAGGATAGAAAATTAGGTAGGCGGAGTAGACAGAAGAGAATGCTGGGAAAAAGAAGCTGAGTCAGAGAGTCGCCATGGTTCTCCCACTCCAGACAGACACAGGTTAAGATCCTCCCTGGTAAGCCAGCTCGTGGGCTACACAGAATATTAGAAATGGGTTAGAACAATATGTAAGAGCTAACCAATAAGAAACTGGAACTAGCCGGGCCAGGCAGTAATTGAAAGAATACAGTTTCCGTGTAATTATTTCGGGGCATAACCTAGCCATGCGGGCGGCCGGGTGCCGGGACGCAGCCCCGCCGCTCCTATTTCAACACTCAGGCAGGTCACCCCTGGCGGTCATGGTGGTATTGTCCACCGAGCTCCTGCTGTGTCTGGGCTCTGTGTCATCCTGTCTTCTGCCAGGTCCTCCCAGGTGCTGGTCCCTCCAGAGGAGGGAAGCTTGGCGCTGCTTGTCCAGAACTCCATCAAGGCCAACATGAACAGCAACTAGGGTCTCAGTGGAGGTAGGCTGCCAGGTTGCTATCAGGATGCTGCGGCTGCTGCTTCCTTCTGGGTCTCAGTTTCCCCAACTGTAAAACAAAGGACAAGATGGCTCTTGGGCTCTTTTCCTGTCCGGGAGTTCATGATGAGCAGAACACACAACCAAAGACTCTTTTAATGTGTCACTTATACAGGCACACTGGCTATTGTGTGGCACTAATTTGGGGTGATATGAACAAATAAATGCCTACTCTTCCCAGGTAGGGAACTAACAACAGACCAAAGTAACAATACCACTGAACGTAGGAGGGAGAAGGGCACAGGAAGTAGGATGTTTGACTGTGCTGGCCTGTGACATCACCCGGTCTAGCTTTGCCCCTCTTGATGGGACGGCACCATAGAACTTATTGAGGTCTGATGGACACCGGGTGTGGGATAAGGGGACCCACGTAGAACTTTGTCCCCAGGTTTTCTCTTTTGGCTCAAAAGGTAACTTCAAAAGTTGTGGTAGAACCTACCCCATGAGAAGCACACAGAGAATCCAGGAAGAGAGAGAGGATGCAACAGGACAGGCCAGCCAATCAGGTTCCTCCCTTGGCCTGATAAAGTCTCAACCCAGCCTCCTTTCCCAGGGCATTTGTGGGCTATTTGGGGCAGACCCCGCAGCTTTAGAACTGGTAACCTGTGGCAGACATTTCTAGTTTGAACTGGGATTTCTTTTCACTGGGCTGCGCCTTCCTTCTGCAGCATCCCCTGACAGTGGGATATGTGTCACATCTGAGGAACCATCCAGCTTCATGCTCTCCTGGGGGCCTCCTCCAGCACCCAGCAACAGGAAGGCTACCAGGGTGGCAGGGAGCAGGGAGGCAGGCCGGCAGGGTGACCCCTGCCCAGGGCCTGCGCAGATTCTAGGTGAAACAGAAAGGGGAATAAGGCTCGCTCTTCATGCCTGGTTACACTGAGAAATTCCCTGGCTGTGAGGCCTGTTGACATCCAAGGGAAGAGGGGCAGCAGAACCTGAAAAACAGAGCTCCAGCCCTCACGCTGCAATCCTGGACTCTGGGCATCTTGAATAAATAATATATGTCTAATCTTAGAATTGTAGCATTCTTCCCCCTCCTCCTGGAGAACAGACAAACAGGATCCTTTATGCCCTCGGAATCCAGATGACACCCTAGGGTCACATCCACCTGAGCCACTTAGTGGCTAGTGCTTATTCTAAGGAGGCAATGAAGACCAGCGTTGCAGAGTTTCAGCACTGGCAAGGGGTAAACACAGTGCTAGTCACATGCCCTCTTTCTTGCCAGTGGCCTTCACAGATGCCTTAGGATGAAGAAATAGTTCCAGCAAGTGACAAACCCTCTGAAGAATGGGAAAAACAATCAGCTTGCTGTTTATTTTTATTTTATTAGAGGTGTAGACCTTTAATCAGGTGAGCAGGAGATGGGTGATAAAGTGAATCGTGGACAACGTGAAGCAGAACATTCATAGTTCTGTCTCAAGTGTGACCATACATGTGCTAGCCACCAAGCCCCAGGGATCTGCCTGTCTCTGCCTTCCTAGCACTGGGATTATAAGCACAGGTCACCATGCCCAGCTTTTAAGTGGCTTTTGGGAATCAGACTCAGGTCCTCAAGTGTCTCCTCAGCCCCAGTTTTACATTTTCTAGGGGCCATGTTAAAAAAAAAAAGCAAAAAGAATTTTTTTTTAAATATTTATTTATTTATTATGTATACAACATTCTGTCCGTGTGTATGTCTGCAGGCCAGAAGAGGGCACCAGACCTCATTACAGATGGTTGTGAGCCACCATGTGGTTGCCGGGAATTGAACTCAGGACCTTTGGAAGAGCAGGCAATGCTCTTAACCGCTGAGCCATCTCTCCAGCTCCGCAAAAAGAATTTTAAGGTGGCATTAATTTGGGTATATTTTCAACATGCCCCCAAATATAATTTTATTACAATATATAATTTATAATAAATATTATTCAGCATGTGATCAATATAAAATAGTCCTACTTATTATATTCCTTTTGTGCTGTCTTTGAAACCTCATCTCAACTTGGACACTATTATTTCATTATTTGATCAATGTTTAGATTTCATAAAATTAACCTTATTCACATTCTTTCAAACATACTAAAAAGTTTTCTAATAAGCAAATCAAGTATTTGTTTTTTGAATGTAAATGAATTAAATTAAACAGAGTGGGAGACTGGGGTCCCTTAGTAACTCTGGCTCCATGTCAGGGGCTCAGTGGTCACTGGCAGCCATGGCTGCTGGGTTGGCAGCATACTGTCCTCCCGCCACCTCTGCTAAGCTCCTTGGCCGCCACCTTTAGTCCCGTCTCACACACTACTTCCCAAGAGTCCTTGGTCCTCAGAGCCATCTCCAGAACTCGCCTTCTCTTTAGAGGTTCCTCAGTGAAGGGAGCACCATTCCTATGAGAGCCCTAGCTTGTCATTCCCTGTAGGAGGGTTTGGGCCAGATGTGTCTCCACCCAATAATCTGGTCTCACTGTGACCTGCGTTATTTCCTGTCCCCGAAGCTTCTGGGGACTTGTCCATCAGCAGAAGAGCCAGGCCAAGACCCATTCCCTCCATTTGCCCAGCTCTATGCCTGTGTCCCCCATTTCTCCTTTCGTTCCTAGGCTTACAGAAAACCACAGACATGTGGATTGTTGCAGCTGGCTTGTGTATGAGATCCCCTCAGCCTTGCTCCCTATCTTCAGAGATCTGAACTCCTAAGGCCCGAGGATGGAGTAGGCAGGGTGATGGAGAATACCAGCTCAGTGGCTGGCCCAACCAGGGCAGCACACTGCTTCCACTCTAGTTCTGCATCCCTTAAGCTCTCAGAGCTTCGGTTTCCCCACAAGCCAATAAGACTGCCTAGTTCTTTGACTACAGCAACCTTTGAAGGGCAGTTGGAATGAGTTGTCCTGCTGTGTGAGAATGCTCTTGTATACTGCTAAGATTTGTTACCCATATTAGTTTAATAAAACGCTGATTGGCAGGTACCCAGGCAGGAAGTATAGGCAGGGCAACCAGACCAGGAAAATTCTGGGAAGAGGAAAGGCAGAGATGCAGTCGCAAGTCAGACACAGAGGAAGCAAGATGAGAATGCTGCACTGATAAAAGGTACCAAGCCAGGTGGCTAAGCATAGATAAGACTTATGGGTTGATTTAAGTTGTAAGAGCTAGTTACTAATAAACCTGAGCAATAGGCCAAACAGTTTATAATTAATATAAGCCTCTGTGTGTTTATTTGGGACCGAATGGCTACAGGACCAGGTGGGACAGAAATTTCTGTCTACATTGGTCAGTCTAACACCTGGATTGCTCCTAGCAGCCCAGAAAGAGTCACTTAGTCACACGCTGGGCCTGTTGCTTATGGGTGCTATCTTCAGTCGACTGGGAACTGAGATCCCTTGACTCACGGGACCCTTCTTGTCCCCATGCCCTCTTCTGTTGATTGACCATTCAAAGAAAGACTGGCTCACTGTCTCTCAGTCCTGTCTTTGGGACGACTATCCTTATTCTGTCCTGTGAACTTGGAGTGTGTCCCACGAGCCTGGCTGTCAACTGGATCAGTGTCCTCAACCTTTCCAAGAAAACACTCATTCTTCCTGGGCCCCCTGTGGCTGCCGCCAGCCAGTGGTTCCTTGAACTCACCCTGGTACTGCAAAAGCAGTAAAGTTGCATGTGCATTTTCAAATGCGACAGGCCCACCTCTTCCCAGGTCTGTCCGTGTGTCCTCCCTCACCCATACTCTCAGAAATGCATATACAACCACACTGAGGTAGGGAACAGACACCTTGTACCTGCCTAGCACATACTAAGGCTCAGAAGCTGAGCACAGGCAGAGACAAGTCCACGGAGAGCATGCGTGAGACACATCCTCCCAGGACAGTGTAGAAATATGGCTAGAGGATCCTGAGAGGGAGGCCACCCCAGAGATGCTCCCACCAAGGGCTGAGACCAGGCTTGCCACCGGTCACAACAACACTGCTTAGAGCAGGACACTGTTGGACAGGACCGACTGCAAACGACACCCAGCCACAGCCTTGCTCCGCCTCTGATGGACAGAAGCTGCTAGATTCTCCAGTGACTCTCCATGTTCAGTCTGTTTTATGTTTTTCTTAATTATGGGCAGAAAAGCCCTTATACAAACCAACCAAGGTGTATTTATTTGTCCCTGGTCTGCCCTTTGCTGGCTGTTGCTGCTAACTCACTTCCCTGGCCATTTTTGGGGACATTTCTCAAAAGTCCCTAAGATCACACAGACGGGTGAATTGATACCAACATGACTAGAATGTCTATTTTAAAACAAAAATGGCCGTGTGCGTCGTGATGGGTTCACCCAATACCGTGACAACAATGTCATTTCCGGTCACTGTGCAGTGTTCTCCAGCGATTCTGCTGTGTGGCAACACCTGTGTGAAATGCCATGGAAAGCCGGACCTGTCTGTCACCCTGGCCATTTGTGAGTCTGAAGTAAAAGGCTCCCTTGGGCCAGCAGTTTGAGACCAGACTGGACAACAAATCAAGACTCTTATCTCCTAAGAGGAGGAGGAAGGGGAGGGGTGAGAGAAAGGATAAGAGGGGAGAGGAGGGAGAGGACAGGGGGAGAGGGAAGGGAGGGGGAGGAGTAGCAGTGGTATTCTGTAGAAGGGATGTACCGTATGTAATTTGGTTAGCAGGTCCTCTGAATGTTGTGTGTGTGTGTGTATGTGTAGTGTGTGTGTATAGTGTGTATGTGTGAAGTGTGTAGTATGTTTGTGTATGTGTGAAGTGTGTGTGTGTGTATGTGTGCATTCGTGGTGAATTTAGACAGTACTTGAAGCCTACCTAGGCTAGTGGCCTTTGTGAGACTGGAAATGCCATCCCTTGGAAACACCTGGTATCTTTGACATCAGCCTTATGACAGAGCCCAGGCACATGGCTGTGAGTATGGAGGGCAGGGTGTCCTCTGCTCACTACTGAGAGCATGCAGCAGCATGCAGCCTCCCTCAGTGTGGCTCCTACCATGGTGCTGGCTCCCTCTTGCCCCACTATGTTCAGGAGAGCCAGGAGTATGCAGCACTGGACAATTTCCCTCCTGAGCCTTGTGGATGAGCTTAGAGCAGCCCTGTCAGGGAATGCTGCTGAGCCCTGGGCAACCTGGTAGCAGGAAACTGAGGTCCTGGGTGCTGGAACCAGTGTACAAGAAAGAGTCCCTCCCACGGAGCTAGCCTGGCCCTGGCCCAGCCGCTGGCCCAGCTGCTGTGTGCAGATAGAGGTAAGGTAGGATGCCCAATCCCTGAGGAAACAAAGGAGAAACAGCCAGGCCTAGCAGAGACAGGAGGGAGCTGCCTTGGTCACAACTCTGGCTTGGACCAGGTGAAGGGAGAAGGTAGCACCAAGGCGACATTCTCTACACTGCAGGGAGGACACACCCCTCCCCCTTCTTCTGGGGACTGAGCTGGGCTGCCAAAGGAGGGGGAGTGGCGGGAGAGGTTAGAGGCATCCAGGGACCCTGGAGGAGAAGAGATGCTATTAAAAATATAATTTGCTATGTGTGTTTTTTCTGATTACAAAAAGCAATGCATATTCATTGTAGAAAATTTGGAAAATAGAGATAAGCACAAAAAAAAAAAAGAAGAAAAAAAAAGGCAAATAAAACCTGCTCCTAATCTCCCCACTGGGGGAAAACTACTCACACAGCCAGCGTGATGGTCAAGAGCATAGGCAGGGACTACAGACAGAGTGTGTGCAGTCTCTACAGTACAGAATGCATCCCTTCCTGGGTTCTACCAAGGAGTAACAGCAGGGACTCGGGTGGCAGGAGGAGCAGACGTTCAAGGTCATCCTTGGCTACAAAGAGAGCCTGAGGCCAGCTGGGCTACATGAGACCCTGTCTGAACACACGCATGTGTACGTGCACATGCACACACACAGCTGGGGCCTGACACTCTGATTCTGGCTCTGCTATAACTGGATGCATGATCCTGAACAAGCACCTGACCCATGGGTGCCTCTGAGAATAATGGGTCTCCTCCGGTCTTGCTGGAAGAACTGTGTGAAAATGCCTAAACTCTTGGCACTTATTAAGTGACCAGTGAGGCTAGGTATGGCAGTGAACATCGCGATCTTGGCACCTGAGAAGTGGAGGAAGGAGTTCAAGGTCATCCTAAGCTATAACAGGAGTTTGGGGTAGCCTGTGCTACATGAGATCCTGTCTCAAAAAGATAAAAACCAAGTAACAACAACAACAACAACAAAAACTAACCAGGAAAGGAAAAGGAAAAGTGACTGGTGGGTATCAGCCATGTCTATGATAACAGGGATGCTGGTCACCTCCACTGACTGACTGACGGATGTCTCAACAACCTACCTAAAACAAGGCTTCTCAGTGTTATCGTCTAGCTTTCTCCTAGCCTAAGAAACAGGACCCCAGTCTCTGGGTATCTGGACACTTGGAGTTGCCCCAAGTCTCAGTTAGATCTCTATGGTCCACAGAAGTAGTCCTCAGAGACCATCTTCTATGTCCATGAATGTGGAGCAGGAGAAAGGAAGGAGGCTGGGCCTGGGGATGAGTCGGTGGGGAGAGAAGGAGAGAAGAGAAGACTGGGCAAGGAAAGATGGAGGAGGGGCAAGAGGCCAAGAGGAACACTCATGTTTACCCTCCTCCAGCCCTTGAACCTCCTGGCTAAACCACACACCTTCCCACAAAGTTATGAGGCTCTGCTACCCCACCCCACCCCCAGTCCCCAGCTGTTCTGCAGCCCCTCACCAACCATGGTCTGGCCTGTCAATAATTCATTGCTGGCAGGATACGATCTCTATCAATAATGCACACACAATAATGTTCTACAGCTCTGAGCACATTGTGTTACTCCTAATGTACGAAGAGCTGGGGCCAGCTCCCCAGTAGCTCCCTTAACAGGACCCCCAGGGCTCAGGAGAAGAGTGGAGCAGGGTCAAACCAGAGCGGCAAGGTCATCTTCTGGGGGACCAGGCAGGACCCCAACAGGGCCAACCAGCTCCTGCCTTCCACCCACAGGCAGGGAGCCTCTCCAAATCCAGCCCCACTACAGGCTGAGTTCAATCCCATCACCCCCACCTGTGAGCCGGTGACCTGGCCTTGCTCTTCTCTGTGGAGGTCAGAGGAACAAAAGTCTATACTGCGGAGGAAGCTTGGGGGGGGGGGGGCATTTTGCATGCTGACTGGACCAGACAGAGGTCTGGGGTCAATTCAGCCAGTACAAGGGTGTCATGCAGGGTTGCTCAGAAAGTAACTGGCTGTAGAGGATAGGCAGGTAGGGATTGTGTTATGAGTGAGGTTGGCTGTATGAGGCTGTAGGACAGAAGGGTCTCACACCCTCTCTAAACTAAAGATAGCATGGCATGGGTACTTGGGTCCAGGGTGCCATACTTGCTTTTGGACTTAGCTTTTTCAAGGCAAAAGCTTTATTTTATTTTTGCTTTTTTTTTTTTTTTTTTTTTTTTTTTTTTTTTTTTTTTTTTTTTTTTTTTTTTTTTTTTTTTTTTCAAGACAGGGTTTCTCTGTAGCTTTGGAGCCTATCCTGGAACTCACTTTGTAGACCAGGTTGGCCTTGAACTCACAGAAGTCCTTTGTCTCTGCCTCCCCGAGTGCTGGGATTAAGGGCATGAGCCACTTCTGCCTGGCATAAAAGCTTTATTTTAAAATTAGAGCTAAATTCTTAAGGGCAGGCTCCATGCCCAGAAGTAGATGATCAACACAGACGAACTCAAAATGGTATTTTTGTATATGTTTTACCTTATATTGTTTTGTTTGTGCATTTTTTATCTTAGTGGTCCTTTGTTTTTTGATTGTTTTATGCATATTATTGTTTTGCCTGCATATATGTCTGAGCATCAGTGTGTATGCTTGGTGCCCACTGAAGTCAGAAGAGGGCATCCGATCCCTGGGAACTGGAGTTATGGATGGTTGTGAGCCACTATGTGGGTGCTGAGAATTGAACTCAGGTCCTCTGAGTGTGGGGAAGGCCAGCTTCACTGGCTAAGCTGAACACCGTGAGAATCCCTGGAGTCTCGCCATGTGCTGGTCTTGTAGCATCCCCCTGATCAGAGCCATGTGTGACTGAGCCAAGTCGGGGGCTAGTTGTAGCCTCACATCAGGGAGCAGGTGAATTAATGATGGGCCCAGGCACATAGCACCCAGAATCCTAGTCACACAGCACACCGGCCACACGGACCTCTTAGATCTCTGGCAGCTTCCCTTTAAGACACACGTGCAGTCGCTTCTTTCCAGAGCCACCATATCTGGAGCGCGTCTCTCTGCACACCTGTAGCCCAACCCCTCCTGAAATATTAACCTGGTTCTTTATCAATGTTTCATCCGTTCTGTGCTCCGCATCACCCCTGTGACCCGTTTCTCACATTCCAGCCCGGAGCATGAAAAATGGATGCTCTCACTCCACCTGCCCTGGCGCTTTGGCCCAGGTTTGGGACTGAACAGGAAGTGATCTTGTTCACATGTTATTCCAGTCATCCAATTCCCCAGGCCTTCAGCATCGCCTACCCCGCTGGGCTTATTATTACCTTGCTTCTGCTTTTTCCGGGTGACTCTGTGTGGTCTGCATTTCTGGCAGGCAGAAAGAGCTGTGTTTGGCCACAGCGGCTCAGAGATTCCAACCTACGTGCCCAAGGTCACACAGTGAATGGTCCGTTGTCTCCAAGGGGCAAGAGTAAGCTCTGAGGGTGGTTGTTCTTTGCACAGGGCACCCCTACGTCATCCCCCCCCCCACCAGTATCCCCCTAACTCTGAATTCTCTACAGAAGGGGATTGATGGCCCCAGCCCTGGTCTTTTGTCAGGTGGTAGAAATAAGAGAAGAGGCAGGAGGAAGCAGAGGCCGTTGAGGTTGTTCCTTAGCTTAAGACCTTCCAGGGCTCCCTATTGACGTGAAATTTCTTCCACCCCCACCCACCTCAGCTTTGTAAGAAAGTTCCTTCAAAACGTGCTCACCTTACCTTACCTTATCCCCCTCGTCTCTCCTTACTTCCTCTGCAGTGGGTGGTCCACCTTCCTAGGCCCCTGCTGAGGCGCTCTTTAGAGATATTTCCTCCTGAACCAGGCAACTGTTTCTGCAGTCATTAAGGATTTCTGATGCCTGGGGCCAGCAGGCCCAGGATGAAGCCTGGGCTTTGGCATCTTATCTCTCAGGACCATCTGTAGGACAAGCAAAACCAGACTGGGCTCTCAGAGGCTTGCTTTGGGATGAGTCTCTCGGACCCCATTTCAAAGCCTCATTTTGCATCCTCTCTGACCCTTGCTCCTGCGTCTGAGAGCGGGGCTGTTAGTTTCCCAGTAGAGGGGACCTGCTTCCCCACAAAGGCGGAGGCAACCTTCCCTGCTGGTCATTTATGTTTTCATTAGTCTGGGCTAGGAGGAACCACAGAGAGCCACCACCCTTGACTCTTGGTCATCTGTCCCTTTGTGTATCTCCCAAGTGGCCACCCTGCCCCCCCCCCCCCCCCCCCCCGCGATCTTGGCTTTGACCTTAACCTCTCAGCACAGAGCTTGATGTGGAATGAGCCCTGGCTGATCTCAAGACGGTGGCCCCTCTGCAGCACTGAGGCAAGACTAGACTCCAGGGAGATGCTGGCTACCTTAGGGAGCTGAGGGTAGGCCTGGGCCTAGAAGCCAGTTCCTTGAGTTTGCAGTGAGGGTGGCTGCCACGTTCGCAGGGACTGCGATCCAGGAAGCGCCTAGCATTGTCTTCCCATCCCCCAAGGAACAGCAGCACCGCTGTGTTAGGGACCAACCACAGCACTCGCTCTTACTCACTTGTGCAACTGAACAAAGCTGTACACACACTGAAGCGAAGGGCAAAGGGTGGTGCCAAAGGCTGGGGCAAGGCACACAGGTGCCCTGTTGTGTGGCAGGTGGCTATGGCTAACAGTACTGTACTAAAAAATAGACCGGCAAGAGGGGATTTAAAATGTTATTGGCACAAAGACTCGGTAGGCGCTTGAGCGGCGGATATGCTAACTATTCTGATTTGATCATTGCGGTGTGTATATTCATGTCTCTAACATCATGTATACCCCGAGGATATGTACAGTTATGTGCCAATTAAAAACAAAATCATGGGCTGGGGGATACTGTTCAGCCGGTAGAACGCTTGTTTAGCATGCACAAGGCTTTATCTCCAGTCCTGCATAAACCCTGTGTGGTAGTGCCTGTATACGGAATGTGGAGGCCTGAGGATCAGAAGTTCAAGGTCATCCTCCACTACATAATAATTTGAAGTCGGCCTGGAACACATGAGACCCTGTCTCAGGAAAAAAAAATAGGGCTATCAAGATGGCTATGAAGCTAAAGGTGCCCTCAATCAAGGTGCTGGGAAACAGACTAACCGTTATAGTCCTCTAACTCCTGAGACAATGACGGAGAGGATCCCACTTGGTATCAAAGCCTCTAGCAAGGCTCCTCTGATGAGACTGACACCAACTACATGCTGGAGGCTACAGATGCCCATGACCTTGGGTCACAGAGCAGGGAAAGAGGCAGAAGTGGGTGTGGCAGAGATGAGTCTGTTGCTGGGACTCGTCCCGCCTCTGCTGCGCTCTTAGGCTACATCGCTGGTTGGGGCGACTGTTTGTGAGAACCCTGAAGGCGGCCCATTTTAGCTTTGTCCTCTGGAAGCGGTGCTGCTGTGAATAGCCAGGCTCCTCCCCGTTCCCCGGGGATGCTGAGCTCTTCCACCATATCCCCACTTCTTACCACTCCTCACAGAGTGGTATAGACTCTCCAAGCTAGCTTCGTAGGGCCTGGGGTTTTCCTATCTCTGGCCTTTTTTGACCTGGCTCCTATTCTTAGACACAACTGTCCTCTGGATGGTACTGGCGACAGTTAGACAAGACCATGGAAGAGACAAGCCCTTGGGCATGTTGAGTAGGGGTTACCTGTATTAAACTGTTTAAGATGGCAAGACTCACTGGGGGTCATGGTCCTGGACTGTGAAAAGGCAAGCAAGTGTTCATCCCAGCTTCCTGGCTGTAGATGTAAGATCACCTGCAGTTTCATGCTTCTGCTGCTGTCTGTGCCTCCCCCAACACGATGGACTGCACCTCAAATTGTAAGCCAATGTAAACTCTCCCTTAAGTTACTTTGGTCATGCATCTCGCCTTGGCAATATGGAAAGTGGATGTGCTTACTCTCTCCATCTTAGCAAGCCCCTTATCACCTGCTTTGTCCATCCCAGCTGCTAGGAAGCCACTGTGTTTAGCAGAGTCACCTCTCATCCATCTGTTGTATCCATTGCTCGGCCATCTTCCTGTCTCACTGGGTCCCGCTGCGACCCTTACCCCTTGGCCAGCCTGTTGTCTGCTTCCACCTCAGGGACCAGGTCTAGCGAGCCTGTGTGACTGACCTAGCTGTGCTCCTCTTCCCTTACTTTCCATGGATGCTGGCTATGGTCCGGTGAAGCCTGACCACCCATCTCCAGGTAACTAGATGGACCACCCAGGAAGTGGGTAGGTGGAAATAGCTTCCTGGGGCAGTTTTTCCCCTGGCTGCCAGGGAGAGGGGTAGAAAAGGCCAGCATCAGGTTGTAACTGGCCAGCCCTGGAGAGTACAGTTGTTAAAATGATGGTGTCCTCGTCATGGAAGAGAGGCCTTGATTATGGCAGGTTGGAAGGCGGGCCCCTCAAGGTGCATTTAGGGAGAAGTCAAAACCTTGCATCTTTTCATGCTGTGTCAAGCTGTTGCTGTCCTGGCATGGAGCCAACCCCTCCATTGGTCCAGCCAGCTCCAAGCAATAGCCTTCCTATTCTCTCCCCTCCAGTTCACCAGCCATCTATAGGTGCGGTCCTGGCATGGGGAGCTAGCAATTGTGTACAGCATCTTTAGTGTGGGGACCAGGTCTAACCTGTGCTGGCGTGGGTCAAGAGGGAATAGATGCATGTCACACAACAGCAAGGAGGCCACTGAAGGTGGCTGGAGCTTGCTCGACTCTGTGATTTATCGACTCTTTCACCGTCTACCTGGGAGGTCCTTGTGCCTTCTGTCTTGTGGGCAAGGCTGTCTAACCAGTTTGGAAGGCTCTTGACCATCCTGTAGCCAAATACAGGTCCTTTTCCTTTTAAGTTTCTGACTCGGCCAAGGTGTCCAGGACTCCAGAAACCTGCGCTCTGTTAGGAGGTTTATCTGAGTCTGGAAAGAACAGCTGGTGTCTGAGTCCAGCAGACCCCGTCACCCAGAGGGGGAAGAGAAGATGGGTAGGCATGGTCCTGAGCTCAGAGCAGAGGCTGACACTAGAGACTTCTCAGAAGGCCAGGCTCAGCCTCCAACTTGGGAGTAGCAGCCAGCAGCCTGCCTGGGAGGGGCAGCCATCAGCTGTCACCCACTTGGGGGTCATGATGGGGAAAAGATACAGGGCCTGGGCCTATGTCCACACAAAGGAAAATGGAAATCTGAGGAGAGGATGGAAAAATCCTCTGATCTCTGGGGTGACATGTGGTTAGCTGAGGTCTTTGGGATGCGCCATCTGGAAGCTTTCTTGGTGGCTTCAGCTTGTCCTACCTGTACCTTGGGCTTCGGTAGGCTCAGCTAAGAATATGTCAGCGACAGAGCTCTGTGGATGTAGCCAGCCAGTGATCAGATGGGACTGGAGTGAGGGGTTAGGTATGATGGGAGCATCTTCACTTGCCATCATCACTATGGAGACTGTCTCAGAGTAACAGGCCTCTCTGCCCTGGTGCTAACAGCCTAGGAATCTGACTGCGGGGCTGTGACCACCAGCTTGTCTAACCTGGAGAGGCGCCATTAGGCGATGCAGACAAAAATACCACAGGTGTCGAAGGTGCCAGGCAAAAACGTTCTGGGGCAGAGATCCTAACCTTGTCTGAGAACAGGGCCTCTGTTGGCAGAGTGGGTGCTGTGGCTCCCTTCACCCCTCTCGGCTCGGCGGGACTTGGGTTTTGAAGGCTTTCTTCTTCTTTAGTCTTCTGCTTGTTACTCAACAACACAGGCTTGGAATAAGGCATGCTGTGAAGTACAAACGGCTTTCTCTGATGCCAGCTACTCCCGAGTGAGATAACCTGGAAAGGAAATCAAACAAAATGGGCTTCTAGATCTGCTTTCTGACGGCCATGCTAAGACGGAGTTCTGGCTTTTCATTTCTCACAGTTTAGACTTCCCCCTGGGATGATTTCCTCTCAGGCTGAGATCGCAGCTGAGTGAGGGTCTCTGCACTGCGGAGACCACACTTCGCTATCAGTTTTGAAGAATGCCTTGGCTAAATAAGTAGAATTATTTTCACTTTATAGACCATTGAAAATATTTTAATAAGATAGAGGAATTGGTCCCTATATTTGTAAATAAAACATGATTGAGTTCTGCCAACTCAGGGCAATTGATGCTGTCACCTGCTGGCAGCCCAGGATGAGACCGTGCCTGCAGGGGCATTCTAGGGTCTGGGGCTAGTTAGTTTGTATGAAGGAAGCTGTGGTCATGGCTTCCTGGCTCCCAAGGTCTGACAAAGGTGTCAGCTTCCTTGGAGGGCTAGAAGACGGCCCAAAGTCTGTTCTTTAGGCCGTTGTAAGCTTCTAGGGTGGCATCTTGACTCTTGTTTGATGCTTATTCTGATTTTTCTTACACGTTAACTCTGGAGAGCTAAAGGTCATGCTGGGCATACGCAGTCACTGAAGCAAGCAGGTGTATCAAGCTTTAACGATCTTTCTGGCAAAATGGATGAGGCCCTGGGGATTGAGTTTGGGCTAAGTATAAGTGAGGAAGTCAGTTAGTGTATGAGTGACATCCAATGGAGACAGGGAGAGCCGATAGAATATCAGAAGTCACAGGGGTGGTAAACGGGTCACAGGAAGAAGCACAAGTATTCAGCCTCACAACCAAGGGGAATGCAGTCGTGTGAGATAGTGGGTGTTTGAGAGACTCCAGTTTCAGAGTCATTGGAAATAGCACCGTTTCAGTCCTGAGCAAGCACGGCCCATGATGTCCCTGGGTCACTGAGATGTGGACAGAAGGGTCTAGACAAGCGAAGTCATTCCTAAGTCTGTGTCAGGAAGAGCGTTGGCTCGGAAGAATGATTACAATCAACTACTGAAGTGGCAGAGGTACCTGGATAGGGTATGAAAGAGCCCAAACTTGATGACTAGGAAAAGCACAGGTAATAGTGCAGAGAGGCAGGAGGTAGGTGGCCAGGTGGTCAAGAGGGTGCGGCTTCAAGATAGGACACATGAGGAAGGGAGGGGAGTCTAGAATGGGGGTACCCATGTGGTTTACTGAAGCGTGTGATTTGGCACCCTTTAGACACTGTTAAATCAGTGCAATAGAGGCTGCATTAAAGACATCGGGATGGAGGGTGAATGACTTTAACAAATCCTGTGTCTGGTGGACATGGCCTGTCAGAATCAGCCTTAAGGCCTAGATGGCTTTCCATCTCTGTAGTCCCCCTCCTGCCCTCCCTATATGCCCAACCCTCCACTTTTGGTCTAATTCGCTGTATCTTCTTTGTGTCCCTCCTCGGTGTCCCTCTCACACTGTATCTTCAGATCCCCAGTGTCCCTCTCACATTTCTCATGAGCCGCACCTGGCTCGAGACCAGATTCAAGCTCAACTCTTGATGAGAACCCTTGATGAGACCACAAGCCTTTCAGGAGTGTGTACCATCCAACTACAACTCACAAACACAGTTACCCGGCTACAATGTGGCAGCGTTCTACAACTGTCTAAAAGCTTATTCCGTTTGTCTATCTTTTTATTAGTTAAAAAAAATTCTAATTTAAAAAATTAAAAAATAGTTCCATTATTTTCCTCTTCTCTCCTCTCTCTTCCCTCCAGTCTCTTCATGTATCCCCTTTATAGCTCTTAAATTCATGGCCTCTTTTTATTTGTTACATAGACACACACATACACCTAAACATATAACTATAATCTGCTCAGTCTCTGTAGCATTACTTGCATGCATATGATTTCAGGGGTGACCATTGGATAACTATCTGTGAGGCTCATCTGTGGGAAACACTACTCACCCCAAATTTTCCTTCTTTGTCTAGGGTTGGGACCCCATGAGACTTCCTCCTTTCATGTCTGTTGGTGTTGATCTTATTCAGCCCTTGTTCAGGCAGTCATGTTGGTAAGACTACATGGGTGTAGCTTCTCTGGCTTTTCTAGGAGATACAGTCTCACAGTGAACGTCCCATTCCTCTGGCTTTTACAATCTTTCTGCCTTTTCCTCAACAATGTTCCCTGAGCCTTAGGTATAGGATCATCTATCTTTTAAGCCAGAAAGAACTCAACATTATCCTCACATCTTGGCCAAACACATTTGGTGTTAGTTACTAGAGTTTCAGTCTGGTGTCTTGCTGTGAAGAGACGCTATGACTTTGGTAACTCTTATAAAGAAAAACATTCAATTGGGGGCTGGCTTACAATTCCGAGGTTTAGTCTATTATCATTACAGCAGGGTATAGTTGGAGTGCAGGCAGACAGGGTGCTGGAGAAAGAACTGAGAGTCCTACATCTTAATTCATAGGCAACAGGAAGTGAACAGAGTCACTGAGTATAGCTTGAGCATAGGAGACCTAAGAGCCCACCCCCATAGTGACATACTTCCTCCAATAAGGCCACACTTTCTAATAATGCCACTCCCTTTGGGGGACATTTTCTTTCAAACCACCACACCTAGTAAAGCATAGTAGATTGCTGTGTTCACAGCCATGGATCTGTTTGGAGCAGATGTCATGGAGAGTACTATTCGGGAATAACTGGATGTGGCATTGTAGATGCTTAAACTGGACCCAAAGTACATGGATGGAATACCTCTATATGAACTCACAAAGTAGGTATATAGGACTAATTTGTGTAGGTCAGAGCTGCCTGAAGTATGATGATCAGTCTTTGAGAAGATAATGGACAAGAGACAAACCTTCCCTGAATAATACCACCTGACTTAAAGAAGGCAACTTTTGGTAATTTCTGTAATATCTGTGTTTAAAATTAGAATACTGAGGAGGAGCCAGACCTTGTGGTATGGGCCTGTAAAGGCAATACTCAGGAGGCTGAGGCAGGATACTAGTGAGTTCAAGGCCAGCCTAGGCCATGTAAAAGCATTCTGGTTTACAAAATAAACAGACTTAGAGTAAATCAGAGAAATAGTTCTCTTAAACCAGGGACATGTTGGTTTTGATTCCTAAAGTCATAGGCTAAACTGTGTTGTAGCTTACCTCACATTCAGACCTGGACTTGTGCTAAATTCTAGTCAACAGACTATGACCAGAAATGCCTCCTACTTGAAAGTCCCACCCGTCCCCCCTCCACAAATCTTATTTTCTTCCTCATCTATAGTAGAAACTGAGGATGCAATGGAGGGCAGAGCCACAATGTGGAAGGAGGCTGGGCTCCCAAACAGGTACTGAAGATTCTAGCAAGAATATCAACATTATTCTGAGAGGGGAAAGTACAACTTTGTAGCCACTTAGATGGATTATTAAGTCAGCTAGTGCTAATTACAACAGGTCATATAAGTCAGTCTGCTGAACATGCAACATTTAGTTGCCTTAAGCTTGACTAAATTATTTTTTCTGAGCTGACTCAGTTTCCAGTGTTATATGTTAAAAGTAACCTAGTTCATGGGAGAGGGTAGAAGGGGAGAGGGGATGAAGGGGGGCAGAGAAAAAGGTATAGTGCAATAAAAACAAAAAAAGTAACCTAGTTATCATAAAGCCTCAGAGCAGCTGAGCAACTTCAAAGGAAGTTGAGTCCAAAACCATGACAGGAGATTTGGTGTACTCTAGCAGAAGGCTTCAGGGTTGGGGTAAGGAAGCAAGCAAATTTTGGGAGATACTATAGGAGGTGAGTTTAGTCTTTGCTTCCCCCTTGAAGGCTGGCACCCTAGTAGGGAGAAGTCAGAATACTGCAACTTATTCCCTCATAGGTAGGCTCCTTATGGATTCTCTCCTGCTTTGACTCAAAATAATCCCCACCTGTGAAGGCCATACAGCATTCTGGGTTGAAGCAGCCATCAAAACCCTATTGGTTCCTTTGAGAGCAGCTCTCTTGGCTTATTGAATATTCCAGAAATATATTCGTGAAGCTTTCTTCTTCCCAGGAGGTACCTAAGTCTCGGAAAGTGTACTTTACCCATCAGGGAGGTCATGAGACATTGCTTGGTCTTCTGTTCACATTGTGCATCCAGCAAAGGCCCAGAGAACACCCCAGTCTCCAAGCCTTGCTGAAGGTGAAGGAGGAGCCTGCAGGTCCAGGCAGACTCTGAACTGTTTGCTCTCCAGAGAGTGCAGCTCTGCTCTCAGAAATCTTGTAGAGGGAAATATAAGCAGCTGCTTGCATGTTGCTGTGTTTTCAGACTTAGCTTTCACATAGACAAGTACATGCCTGCTCTTTAATTGGACCTGACTGTCCAATGGCCTACACGTCCGAGGATCAACTCTCTTTAATTCCAATTCATATTCCCCTCGTCCCACTGGACCTTAGTGGTGGTGGACTTGAGAAAATTATTCCATGTTGTCTCTGATCATTATGCATAAGTAAGAGGGTGACCTTGAAAGTTACCTGGAAGGGTATATGATACTAGTTGATGCTGGGGTTTGGCCCTGGGAGTGTGTAGCTGGGCCTAACAGTCTTCTGGGAGACTCTGTGCTGGGAACCTCAGGAGAGTGTGCAGTTCCAGCCTGGGCTACCTGCTGGGCCTCTGATCAGGATGCTCTGGGTTGTAGGGTGTAGGTGGAAGCAATACTGGCCTCTATAGCTCATGGCTGGATTGGCTGGACTTGCTGCCATGCGGGTTCTCAGTCAGCAAGGCTTCTTAGGATCTGGAGGACTACTTTTCCCATGAACCTCTTTTCTTTGCTGGAGTATCATTCTTCCCAGGAGCTGTAAGAGATCACGGTAGTATCCTTGGCTGACATTGAGTGTGTGTGGGGGTCCTTGGTCTGGTGCTCATCTTAAACAGTGTATCCTGGGCTGTGGCCTATATTGGGTTCTCCCATCTGAGACAATTACTCCCTTCAATCAGGGAGTCTTGTGTTTGCAGCTGCTCAGAAAGAGGTGGAGTCGAGGCAGTTTGTAGCCTTTTGTGCTGAAACAGAGATCTAAAGCCTTTAGCGAGGTCTCCTCTGCCTCTTAGTTAGGTGCCTGTGGCCTCAAAGTGGGCGCCTTCAGCAGTCAGTTGTATTTGCACACACAGACAGAATGGGAGGGGGGCTCTGGGGTTTACGAGAACCAGTCATAGCTAGGCTTGTGATTCAGAGGGAGGGCTGGATGCCTGTTACTATGGTACTGGTTTTTGAAATAAGAGAAAGCTTTACTGCAGGTCAACTGACAAAGAGACAGGAGGCACATACAAATCTTTCTCTGATTGGCTGGTAGCTGAGGAATTGCTGCAGCAGCCAGGGGACAGGGGGCTAGCATGTGATTGGAACCAGAGAGTTTGTTGTTTCTTATTGTGATCCCTCCTCTGACTATCAGTGGCACACTTATTTCATAGATAGGTCCATGAGGTCCCTATTCTTGCGCCTTAGGTTGTGGTGGCAAGACTTTTGCCCCACCAGGCTCTCAAGTTGCTGGGGTGGCCCTGTATGACCCAATGTTCTTTGACTCTGGGTCAAATTGGCCAACAGTGGGCTCCTCTGGAGGATGGAAGTGCAATGAGAACATGTGTGATGTGTGATGGTCAACGGGCCCATGACCTGATGCCACCCTATAGAATAGGCTGGGCTAGATGGGGGCTAAGGGGAATTCAGCAGTAGAGTGTCTCCAGAGTCAGCTACTATTAGGTACCTCAGCGAGCTCTCCTCTGCCTATACCAATATTATTGGGTATTTCTTTTATATCTAATTCCAACCCCTCCTAATTCCAGGACTTTGAGTGATCACATGACTTGAGAAGAAAATCTCACACTTGGCCTTTCCTCACATAGTCCCCAGTGGTCCAGGGTGTCCCTGAGGAGAGAGAGTTCTGGTCCTCACATAGGTGTCCTTGGATTAGTACTGAAAAGAATGAGGATCTTATCCCTATTGTGGATGCAGCCCAGATGATCACAGCTGGAACCCCCAGAGAAGTTGTGAGATGAGATACTTGGACCTGAGGCCCATGCTGAGGGCCTCGTGTCCTCATACCGATGGATGTTCATATAGAGGAACAAAGCCTGCTAGGACCTTCCTCTCACCTGTCCTTGAGTCTGAGGATTTTCATGAAGCCTGGTTCAGTGTATTTCCAAGATCATGCAGGCTGCTCTTCATCCTTGCTCTGTGCTGAGATCATCTTAGAGACAACAGAAGCCCCATGGAGAGTCTCATGGCTTATGCCTTGGCTTCTAATTTGCTCTGTGTTGATTGAAGACTGTACATAAGGATTCTTCTATCTTGTTTCTTAAGACTTAGTCTTTCTGATTCTACCTGATTTTGTATCCTGAGGTACTTAGAGGAAAGAGCCATGACAGCTGAGGCCAGCCATGGTAGAGTTAGAGCCTAGGCTCTATTCTTTCCTTGGCAGAGTCTAGGATCTATTGCCCCAGGGAAGTCTTTCTTGGCTCCTCATAGGCTACCTTATTGATTATTGAGCATGGACCCTAATCTAGGCCCCACTTCAATTAACAAATGACTCATATTTGGACCTGGTTTCTCTACCATTCTAACCCTGGGGTCTTCCCAAGACCTTGGCTGAGAGAATAGAGGTATGAATAAGAGAATAAGCAGGTTTGAATGAGAGAAGAAGCAGGTATGAATGAGGCTCGCTTTTGCTATCAAAGTCCAACTCTATAGACCAGTCTCTTCCTGCACATGTTAAATGCCTGGGGTAACATCAAGCATCATAGACCAAAGTTACATAAAGTGGCCTGAGAAGATTAGCCTCTTTGTTTTAGAGGACAGAGACTGAGCTGAAGGTGCCAGAAGCTTCCCGAAGGGCTGTGAGGAGGCTCTGCCCCAGGCTGCCAGCCAAGCTTCAGATTGATTTCTCACCATGGCCTTGTTTTCTTATAGAAATATCATCCCAACTGCCACTGGCTCGTGCATGTTTGTAGTCTGATTTGCCATCCTGAGGACAGCAGTTACCTTCTACTCCAGCTTACTCTAATGACTTCACGCTAACTTGATTTCCTCTGTAAAGGTATCATTTCAAATAAGATTATAGTTTTGGGTGCAGTTGGTTGGGACATCATAGGTTTGTCAAGTCTAAAGCTAACCCAGAACTGTGCCCCAGGGAGAGTAAGGGCTGTTAGACTTCTGCTGCAGCCACCGCCACACCAAGGCTCAGTAGACTGCCTAGCCTCAGCTCAACTCTGGTCTATGGTGATTAGTCTACAACTTATCTGGTCTGATGTCCTTGGGTTTGTTGATACAACCCTAGAAAATGTCATGGGCTCAAGTTGGTCACTTGCGTGGATAGTATTAGAACGTTTCAAAAGCTTCAGGATTCCCCTTTCCTCCTAGGTCTCTCCTTTTCCTCGCTCTATGTCACTGAGACTTCCATGAACTTGAATTCATAGGTGAATTCAATATGACATGGGGATACCTCCTCTTCTGGAAGCTCATTCTTGACCGGCATTGTCCTCTTCAGGCCCTGGCAGTCTGCCTGTGGTGTTTCTGGACAGCATATGTGGCTTCCCCCTATCTCCCATGTGGAAGTAGCCCCAGAGAGGCTGACGTGTCTAGTGTCTACACATGGACCTGACCTGGGCCATATCTGTCCAGTCACATAGGCTGTTTCCAAGCTCTTGCAAGGCCTTGATTTTAGTTACCTCTACTCAGCTCAAGTCCGCTATGAAACTCTTCTTGACTTCAAGGTCTCAGTCTGAGGGCTTTGGAATCTAGCCCAAGAACAAGGCTGAGACCTGTTGGCATCACAGATCATCATCAGCCTGTCAACTTCAGGAGACACTGTGATCCACAGTTCTTATATCACAAGGATTATCTCGTCTACCTAGATGCCAGTGAGTAGCTCATGTTTCATCCAAATTGCTCAAGCCTCAAGCTCCTCTTTTGTAGAAGTAAGGCACCCATGGCTGCTGTTTTCCCCTTCTTCTTGGAATTCCAGTGGTTGCTTTTGTGCCCATGTCCACACTTAGGTACCTCCTACCACAGAGCCAACTTACCTGGACAGAGAACCTATTTAAGCTACTCTTTGCTTTGTTTAATTGAGCTCTAGGTCTGACTCTTGAGCTCTGAAATGGCTCCATTTCCATACTTCCCTTATTTAATAGCTTATAGCATCAATGGTTAGCCCTCTTGGCAAGGTTACTGGGAGTGTCTTTGGGTCAACCTGGCCAAAGGGGTTCCCGTAATGTCTAACCAGGGGGCTCTCATGTTCTCCTGGATCAGTCCCTGAGGTTGGTAACTCTTACCCTGTTCTGAATCCCATATTTGCTGTATAATTTGCCATTGCTTTATCTTCATGAGCACTAGGAGCTGTCCATCTGTCTTCCTGCTCATGTAGAGGTTTCCACGTGTGACGGCTTAAGGAGCATCCGTGATCTTCCTCTAGAGGTGGTGACTGTTCTCCCAGGAGCAATAGATAGCTCTTCCTATGGGAAAGATATTTGCACATGAATATTTCAGCAATTCACAGTTATGAGCTTTTCAATGGTGCACGTGCACTGTTATTATGAAAGAGAAGGATGGTAGGGGTCTTCATATGGAACACACCACCCCAGATCTTCTTATCCATGCAAAGCTATAAACACCAATCCTTCCTAAAAGCACTGGCCACTCTCTCAAGAGACCTATACCAGAAATGTTTCTTCCATGCAATGAATCCTTGAAATACTACTCACACAAGCTTTTCTTACAGGCATTGCCAATGCACGTGCTCTATTACAACAAAAGAGATAGATGTACCCGTGTTTACACTGGACCACATCACCCCCAAATCTCGTTCAAACATGCAGTGCTTCAAACCACCACTATAGTATGTGACGGGCAATTTGCTTATAAGTGTTAGCACTGCGAGTTTCTCCAGAGTTGCTGGGCAACAGATGGACCTGCCTCATTGATGCTGGCTCCACGATGAACTAAGCTCTTTTGTAAACACTGTTTTGTCTCTAGACTGACTCGCCTGCTTTGCTGTCTCTGAATGAAGGGATGACCAAGAACCTGGACATGGACCTTTCTTGGAAGTGATGATTTCTGGGGTTCAGTGGTTGAAGACTACACCTCCTCAGGTTCACTCCTGGGACCTGCAGCATCTTCCTTCCACTGTACAGGTCTTCCCTGTTCGGTTCCTCTCTTCAAGCATGGTTATTTTCAGAATCTGGGCATGCTGGCTTCTTATAGCATCCTTACTTGCTGTTCCTGCACCCCAGTGTCTGTCCTGCACAGTTGACTCCCCTTTCTTTTTAAAAAAGATATTAATTTTTATTTTTTCATGTGTGTTTATATGCATATATGTTTGTGCACTAAATGCATGACAGCTGCCTGCAGGGGCCAGAAGAGGGTGCCACATCCCCTGAAACTCGAGTTATAGACAGTTGTAAAGTTGCCATGCAGGTCCCAGGAACCTAATGTTGGTCCTCTGCAATAACAGCCACTACTTGGTCATCTCTCTAGCCCTCTTGGTTCTCCTTTCCTAACCTCTTCTACCTGACACTTCAAGGCCAGCAGCCCAGTAGAAACGTTATAGTCACTTTGTTCATATGAAGATGATGTTAGCTTGATCTTTTTCAGTTGAGCACAAGTCCAGGGCTTTTCCAAGAAAGTCTTCAGTTCTGATAAGACTCTGGCCTCCTTTAGACCTTCAAACATGGATCTGTGTTGGGGTCTACTTGTGGTCTGAGCTCCTATGTAAAAATATCCACAGACAAAGAATGGACTTTGGCCTATGTTGGTTCCAGAATATCTGCTTCCGGCTGGTGGGAGTGAGATAACCCCTTGAGTCTCCTTCTGGGACTGCCTTCTGCTGACTCTGTCTGGTCTGCTTCTTCCTCTGTCTCCTGAGCCTCTGGCCAGGCCTTGGGTTCCACTGAGTCAGACTCACAGATCTCATAAGGACACCTGATGCTGTCTTACTGACTTTGTTTCTTTACACTGACGCAGCTGTTTTTTCCTTGGGTAGAGACTGTAGCTAGGGTCTCTGCTGTTTATATTCCTGAGAGCTAAATCCTGATCCATAGGCAGAGAGAGAGAGAGAGAGAGAGAGAGAGAGAGAGAGAGAGAGAGAGAGAGAGAAGAGGAAAAGGGAAAGAGAAAGTCTCTGAGCTTGGCATGGCTTTTGAAACTTCAAAGCCCACCTCCCAGTGACACACTTCCTCCAACAAGGCCACACCTCCTAATCCTTTTAATCCTCTCAAATAGTGCCACTCCCTGGTGACTAAGCATTCAAATACATGAGCCCATGGGAGCCACTCTTTTTTATTTTATTTTTTTGGAGCCCGTCCTGGAACTTGCTCTTGTAGACATGCCTGGCCTCGAACTCACAGAGATCCACCTGCCTCTGTCTCCCAAGTGCTGGGATTAAAGGCGTGCGCCACCACCACCTGGCTATGAGAACTATTCTTATTCAAACCATCACTCACGCCATCTTGTCATCTCACCCCGTCTTTGCCAGCTCCTCTCCTGGGAATAGCCACTCAGACGCCTCCCTCCATCTCAGTACGTGCTGTGCTGAGAACAATTTTGCCTTATCTGCCTGGGGGACCAATATTTTGGTTGCTACCCTTTAGGAGAGTCGGAGAGTCAGATTGCTTAACTTAACAAAGTGCTACCAGACTGTTCTCTGGAATAGCTGCTCAGGGCATATTCACAGGGCAAGGCGTCCATATTCCCGTCTCCCTGAATTCCTATTAGGAATCCACATAACCCAGCTATGTAGCACGCACAGTCTAACTGGTATGAAGGGATTCCAATATGTCATTAACATTTCTGAGTTCGAGTGTTTTCTTAAGAAACATTTTACATGGCCTTGACCTTGCCTTTCCTTCTGGGGCTTCCCCTTGGTCTCATTTCAAAGGACATGCTCTCAATCAAGATGTTGACCCCTCATGGAGTTTAGATACTGCATGTCATTCTGGCTTCCGTAACCCGATTCTGAGCTCAATGGATGAAGCTTGGTTTAATTCATCTCTGATCAGATTCACATCTCTGCTCTGTGGTTTATGCCATTAGTCTCACAATGTTCTTTCCTAGCCCACAGCCACTTAATACATAACTTACACTCCCTTCTATTAGGATTTTTAAATAAATCTGGGCTCTTACAAAAATGGCTATGTCTAAGAAACTTCTGTAGATGCCTAGATGCACAGATGGTGTGGCTCTTGACTGGCTGTGTCATAGAGGGTGGTTTTGAACTTTGGCCTCCACCTTCCCAGCTTTGGGATTACAGGTGTGCTGCCCTGCCTGATTTACAGACAATGATGCGATGTTCAATCTTCTTTCCTTTTCTCTCTGGGATGAGTGCCACACCAACTCCAGTGTCGTCTGTGTGACATGACATATGTCATTATGCAGGACGGGAGCTACGTGTCCCATGGGACTAGGCTTCCTGGAGGTCAATGGCAGACAGCCTGGTATTGGCCACCCTTGAGGCATAGACAAGTTTCTTGATTAGCTGGCTATGCGGGATATGGGCTTTGCACACTCTCATTTAATAATTATATTCTATGTATCCACAAGACAAGGAACAGCTCTGGGATAGGGAAGCACAGTATGGGAATAAAGAAGACTATAACAGAACCCTTGTCATACATGAGGTGTATGACGAGCAAGGGAACAGATGGGTCAATGTTGATGGACAAAGACTGTTATATTATACTTTGAACTTTATGGATAGGCTTACTAGATCCCATCCCCCATGGTGTCTGCTGCATAAGAAGGTACTAAAAAGTATATTTCAACAGGTGCAGAGAACTGATTAGGTATATTTGGTCACTAGATGAAATAAAGGGTTAGGAAGAGGAAAGGCCATGAGAGCGATAATGAGACAGAAACTTTCTGTTCATAAGATGAAACCACTTGTTTGAGGTTTACATTCCCAAGTACAAGATTTCCTCTTCTAAGGATGCTTTATGTCTAACACCTGTTCCTGATAATGTACTTTTCTTAAATATCGTTGATGTGACTAAAGCTTTCATACTGTGCCAACCAATGACACATGACCTTCTGATTTGTTCTTTGTTTGAATACTATATAATGAAAATATGAATTCAGTAAACTCGCAGCAGATTCCAACCACTCTCTCGTGTTTTGTGTCTGTCATTTGCCAAACTTGTGCCTTCCTGTTACCAAGACCCTGCTTCTCCCACGGTCTGAGTGGCTCCCCTGAGCCGGTTCGTGGCAGATGAGCTTGTTTCCCTGCCCTACTTAGACAAGTGTGGCCTTGGATCAAGATTTGTAACCACTGTTTTTCCATTGGTGCATCCGGGCTTTGCTGCTTTGTTTTGTGTATGTCCTTGTACTTAGCCCTCATCAGCTTTGTCTCTGGCCCCTCCTGACAGGACACGTTCCCCTCACACTGCTTTGAGGTTGACTTAACTATTTGTAGACCCCTTTCTCCATGGGGGTTTAGAGTAAATTAATATTTAAGTAAAAGAATTTGAGATTACACTGACTTTATAAAGTAATCTGGCAATAACCAAGACTTCAAGTGTTTTATGGTCTTAAACTAATTCTCTTATTAGACTTTAAGGGAATGCCTTAAAAACCTTACAGAATGCCTTTTCCTGGTTTGCTAAATCTACTAGTTCCTAAACAGGGGGTCATTAGAACGACTTTTTCATTTACTTATGTAAATGAAGACATACTGATTTCCTGAAATCAACTCTCATTTCTAGAATAAAAGCTACTGGGTCACAGCATAATCCTAGCTGGCGACCTCTTCGGTGTGCTGTGTTCTTGTCCACAGGTGACATGATCTGAACTTCCCTGCCTGGGATTTTGGCAACCTTCTGAAGAAAGTAGGACCCACACAGGAATGTGTCACCAAAAAGGGACAGGGTGTGGGTGCTAGACAGTAGCTGGGTCAAGGCATCCACACTAGGAAAATCCCTAGGCAGGAGTGTGAAGAATGGGTCTTGGTTTACGCATATCTCTGCTATAGGCTTATACCTTCTGGAAAACCCAGACCATAACCAGATTAAGAAAGGATATATTTTCCAGTCCTGTGCAGGCCCATCCAAGTGGACTTCCTGCCAGCCGACCTGGTGTGTTGGAAGTCTGGCTGGCCATGACTAGGGCACACTCCTTCTCTATTCCTTTGGGATTGTTCTACTAGCAAACACACTATCTGTTCTCCATGTAGACATCTTTGTTGTAGTCTCATCATTGTTGATGTGGTAAAACTCTCTGATCAAAAGCAACTTTGAGAAGACAAGGATTGGTCTGACACAGTTCAATCAATGAGGGAAGTCAACGCAAGAGCTCCAGCAGGAATTTGAAGCAGAAACCTTGGTGGATTGCTGCTGCCTGGCACACTCTGGCTCATACTTAGCTAGCTTTCTTATACAGACTGGGCCCATCTGCTTAGGGCTGGCACCACCCACAGTGGGATGGGCCCTCCTCCATCAATTAACAATCAAGAAATACCCCCACAGACATGCCCATAGGCCGATCTGGTAGAAGTAACTGTTCCATTAAGGTTCTCTCTTCCCAAATGTGTCAACTAGACTCCTGAACTCAGCAGGGCTCAGAGCCTGCTCCAGGGACCCAGCTGACACCTGCAGGCTCTCTTCTAAAGAGCTCTCCACTAGTTCTGGCATTTACATTCTCCTTGGCTGATTCCCACAGGATTCCCCAGGGAGAGACAAGCGCTTTGCAACAGGTTGTGTTCGGAGCAGACTGCTGGTTCTCATCCTCTAGCTAGGTGGGAAGTCCACATGGTAGCACGGACTCTCAGTAAACACAGGGAGGATGGGCGACGTGGTCCACATGCCATATGGAAACTGTAAAGGACAGCAGTGGGTCACCATGGCTTGGGAGGTCAAATCTCATGGGAAGTGTTTCAGGGGTCCTCTGTCGGGCTAGGTTCTGCCTGTGGGATCCCAGGCTTCTTCTAGATACTAGCTTTAAGTGCTGATGTTTTGGGACAGGTGACCTTCATGTTGGAGGCCAAGGAGGTGGGTGTTCTTCATAGACCACTTAGGTTTGGCACACACACCAATAGGTCTCATCCTGGTGTCAACGAGCAGGGCCCAAAGAGGAAATATTGGAGGCTGCTCATGAAAACTGAAGACTTCCAGAAGGTTCTGCTATCGTGGTATCCCTAGACAGTTGACAGCTGCTGTGAACATGACCTTTGCCATCCTTGGCAGGTCCCTAAGAGCCGATTTTGCTCAGGACTGGTCTGTGTGGAAGGCTGTTGTTTCTGATTTAACACATGGTGCCTGTGACAAGCGTTCGGGTACCTTGATGCTAACAACACTCAGCCTCCTGTTTCCCAGTTCCCTTGCACTATTGTCTCACCAACAACCCTCGACTCTATGTGGGTGGAAGCCATGTTGCTTCTGACTCAAGGCAGTGAGCATGCTCTCCCTGCAGAGGTGGTGCTGGGGCCCGTTTGTTCACAGAAGACACACATTTGTTCTTTGCTTGGGTAGAGACCAGAGCCTGGAGCTCTGCTATTTAGCCGTAGTTATTCCTGGGAGCTGCTCTGGCCCCTCCCCCACTCTATCTGCACTCAACAGTCAAGGCCACTGAGGAAGCCCTGTGCACTGTCCCAGACACCTCAGGACTATTACCACTGAATATGTCACTTATGGGTCTGCTCATCTCTTCGACCTGAGCAAGAACTCCTGGAATCCATCTGCTGTAGTAACTCTGCTATAGCCTGGAGGTATAAAGAGCTTAGCGCTTGTCTTTAGGGAGCTGGAGGTAATGAGTGACTGATCACAGTGGTGTGTGACAGCCCTGGGCTATTATAACAGAGAAACAAGCTAGAGAAATTCTGAGCAGGACTGGCAGGTGTCCTCTCCCTATGAACCAGGGCTCAGGGGTGCCTGGATGTTGGTGGCCGTGGGATGGGAGGTAGAGGGGGCACTCGGTAGCACAATTGGGGCTTTTGGCTCCACACAGCTGCCCTTGGGTCCACTGTGCTGGAACCAGTGATTGCTAAGGTCATGCTATTTAGTCAGCTTTGCACCTTTGCACTTGAGCAGTGGTTCTCAACCTTCCTCATGCTGCGACCCTTTAATACAGTTCCCCATGTTGTGGTGACCCCCCCAACTGTAAAATTATTTTCATTGTTATTTCATAACTGTAATCTGCTACTGTTATGAATTGTAATGTAAATATCTGATTTACAGGTGGCTTTAGGCTGCCCCTATAAAAGGGCCATCAACTCCACAGGGGTCGTGGCCCACAGGTTGAGAACCATTGCTCTATAAGTTTTTTTTCACTCAGTGCTGGATGGCCCAGTTAAAGTTCTAGTTAGAAGCAGCAATGCTGAGGGACCTCTGGCTGTACCCACAGGGCCCAGGACCAAGTTGTCTCACAATTCTATCACCACAAGTACACTCAGGGACAGGTGATTCAATGTCCTCTGCTGTCTCTCCTTCCTTCTCCCCCTTCCCTGCAGGTTTTCCAGCTGCCATGCCTACCCCTGATAGGTGTGCTGGTCCTGGGACTACGCCTTGGTTTCCTTTTTGTGTTCTGGTACTTTCAGCCACGACTCCCTGTTGCCCTGAGGCATGATACCAGGGACATCTTTGCTCTTCTTAGGAGGCCGTGAGCTCTGTGGATGGATTGACATCCTTTTGTCTATGCCCTGGTGCCTGGGCTCTGACGATGTTGTCTCTGAAGCTGCCTCAGCTCCATGACTGTCACCTTGCTGGCATCACTGTCCTGTGATGGTCCAGACCTAGGGACTTCTCTTCAAGAAGAGGCTGACTTCTCAGGTATCCAGTCTTTCTCATAAGAAAGGTAGCAGTGTTTGGGCTGTCCCCTGTCTTTCAAGGAGATTGGATGAAGCCCTCTGTGCGGGCAGAGAAAAGGAGCTTCAGTTGTGAGTGACAGGCATCCTTCTAGTGATGTGAACATGGGTAGTTCCTGTGCCCCAGGAGATGGGTTCTCAACTGAATTATTCAGGGAAGACCAAGGATAGGGACAAAGAGGGCCCCATGTGGTGGTTTAGTCTTAGCGCGCAACCAGAGCGTGTCTTTTTGTTACTGTTATGCCAAGAGAGAGAATAAGTAGATGTGGGGAGAACGGAGGCTGCTGCTGAGGAGGAAAGCCACCCGTCTACATGGCCAGACCCAAGAGTGAGGTACTGGCTTAGGCTTCCTGTCTTCAACCCATGTGTGTTCTTCAGAACCAAGCAAAGGTATAAGTGGGGCTAAGCAGGCCTCAAGCTTTGGCGACAGTGAGAGACTATTGGGTTTTTCCGGAACATCTGGAGAAGGTTCTTGACAGCAATAGTCTACTGCTACTTTTAAGCCAAAGCTTGGAGTAGAGGATGAGATGGAGCTGAAGTCAGGAGTGTTAGGCTTCAACGGAGGTCACTAATGGACATGCAGACCTCAGCAGAGGACAGACAGAAGGACTTTGGCCAGCGGTGGCTCTGCAGCAATATCACCCCAAGCCACTGAATTTAATATGAGCAGTATGTAGCACAAGAGACATGGCAGCAGAGTAGTCATCTCATCCCCTGTTTCCTTGCCTTTCCCCGTGGCTTTCTGAACAGCAGGGCTCATAGTCCCCTCTGGAATATCAAATCTCACGCTACGTGCGTGACTCTGGCTGCCTCCTTCACATTTCTGACTGTCCTCTCTCAGGACTGTGTGATCCAGAACAATCTGCCTATCCACGATCTTTAACCACGTTCTGCAAAATCCCTTTGTCCAGGTCAAGTTACATAATGACAGAGTCCGAGGCTTAGGCTGTGAACGTATGTAGGCAGACTAATCTTCCATCCACTGGGCTCTGTACAGCAAAGACTGTCAGGGCTAGGCTGAGACTCGGGGAAGAGGCAGCCTTGGATGAGTTTGGTTTGGAAGAGAAAAGGCCTGTTTGGGAGCAGAGAGGAAGAGCTCAAGTCCTGCCAAGTATTTCTCTGCCCATCGGACTTGGCACTGAACAAAAATACCCAAGAAAAAATTTGCAAAAAGAACAAAGGTGCATGAGCCTGGCTTCTGCCTGGCAGGCGTGCGGTGAGGAGTAGCCTGGCATGCATAGCCGACGCTCTCTCCCTGGGGAAGGCAGGGGAACTCGGCAGGAAGGTGGGCTCTCTCTGTGCACTACGCACCGCACCGTGAGAGTTAAGACAAGTCTATTACTGTTTCCCTGTCGCTCTGTCACCCGTCTAATGGCCGTCGATAGTACTTGAATGAGAATTGATGGGGAGATAGATTTAATTAACCCCAGTGTCAGCAGCTGCAGGGCTACCGGTTTGCGTGTTAATAGAGCGGCCACCCCCAGCTCTCCAGGGCTTTGCTGGGAGTCTGAGGCCAGTGGAGCAATTGTGCTTGTCAGCATAGGTAGCTGGATGAAGACAGGCAGAGTGGTATTCAGCCTGGGCTGGCCCCTCTCTCCCTCTGAGCCCCACCATTCACCTTGTTGGCCATGATGGGTCCACCAGGCTCAGCTCCCTCATTGGGAGGTCTGAGTTGTGCAAGGTTAAGACAAATACCCTGCTGGCTCCATGAGCATCAGAGATCCCTGATGCCCCCTATTCTTAGTGGCCCCCTGGGTTTGTGCTTGGCGGGAAGCCTCTTGGCACAGTGTATGCTCTTTGTGTTCAGTTTGCCCTGTTTCCTTCATCTTTGCTGTGGGGGACATCTGTGCTCATAGTTGTCCTTTGTGCCCCAGACTTTCCAGGATGCCATCAGTCTTTCCCTGCTAGGCTGTATCCTAGCGGCCCTGTGTGATCGCCTGCCCTCCAGCCATGCACGGAACTCTGAGGGTCCAGCCTCTGCCCAGCCAGGCCCAGAGCGTGCCCTTTGTGAGTATTAGAACACTGTTCCCTGAGTTTCCCATACCAGCCATGCCAAGGAGGGGGCTTTGAAACCTGTTCCTTGGGTCTGATGCCCTAGACTACTACCAGGATGAGCACTGACCCCAACATAGATGCTTTAGAGTCGATACACTAACGCATCTTGTGACTGGGGCATCTCCTTGTCATTGGAGCCTTGAGCTGGTCCTGTTCTTTAGGGTGGGAGAGTCAGACCTATGACACTCACTAGTTACCTGCTTCCCAGAGGACCTGGACACCATGGCTAGGTCTACAAAGACCTGGAGGTAGCTGGGCAGCAGCATGTGCCTGTCTGGCAGCCTTCTTCCTCACTTCACACCTCCGCTGCCTTTCATTTTCGGCTCTGATTGGTTTTCTTGTTTTAACACATACCCCAGGCCCTGTGTTTGACCCCAGTGATGGATTCATTGCTCCCTAGGACTCCAGCTGCCAAGCTTGCTCACAGCTGCTGGGAGTGGGGGAGGTAGGGACAACGACAGGAATTGCCTTGCGTGTCCCAAGCTCTCCTGGTGTTCTTCCCAGAGCTCTGGGGGCAGTTTATGACCGAACAGGGATTGGGTACGTAAGGACAGGGTTGGGGACTGTCGGGTGGTTCTCACAGCAAACGGCTAGTCCCTCTTTGGGCATTTGATTCCTCTTCTGTAGAAGAGAACAGGGACTGTGGATGGCTCATCTCTCAGTGTCCGGAAGTCTGAAACCTTGGATGGAGGGGGACATTGATTTCCCTTCATATCCCTGGAAGTGGCTGTTGCGAAAATCTACCTGTTGCTGGCTGTGACATGAGAGAATGGGTGGACCTAGCATGAATTGCATGAATTGGTTTGTTCTGCCAAACCTGGGGAGAGAGGGAGGGAGGGAAGGAGGGCGAGAAGGAGAGAGGGAAGGAAGAAGAGAGGGAGGGAGGGAGGGAGGGACGGAGGGAGGGAGAGGGAATACCCACAAGCAAGCAGGCAGACCAGAGACATCCTTTTTCTCCTTGAGTGGCAGAAGGGCCCGCCATGTGTCAATAAGATCCACCCCAGACCTGTAGAGCTCTAAGCGGGAGGGAGTTCTTCCTAATCCTGATTCTAGATACAATAAGCCAACAGGGGACAGTCTGGATGACAACACTTCAGATAGGGGAGGCAGGTTTTTCCAGCACAGCTCGACATCTTGTGTTTGCAGCTTGTGGCTGTGTGGAAACATCCGAAGTTTGGCTGCCTGGTCACACATCCAACAGATGCCCGTGACTTCTGCTAAACTCCGAGTCCAGGATGGAGGTGGTCAGGAATGGCAGGTGGGGCTGTTAAGGGACCATTCTGCTGCCTCCTTCCCACTTCTTTTAGATGAATGTGGTTTTTATTCTTAAACATTGACAAACTGGGCTGTCAAGATGGCTCAGCAAGTAAATTGCTTGCCACCAAGCATAGGGAGTTGAGTTCAATCCCAGGACCATATGGTAGACAGAACTTACTCCTGCATAGACACACTATATATGTTTTAAAAAAAGAGTTTTAAAACTTGTAACATATATATTGTTATTGTAACAGATAAACCAACCCTAGAATAATTGAAGTAGTTGGTAAAAGACTTCATTCTCTCTCTCTCTCTCTCTCTTGCACACACACACACACACACACACACACACTCATACACACACACACAGCATTATACAATTGTTTTTGTCAATGTTTTCCCCAGTTGTAGACTGAAGCACAGGGTAGCTGCTTTTGCAGATTGGCCCCCAGAGAAAGAAATTGGGGTGACACAGGGTCAGAAAATGTGACCATAGAACTATAGTTCTTATGAAAGTGAATGCCACAGAGCTCGGCACTCATATACACACACACCAAGGAAAAGCCAGGCGAGGACCTGGTAAGAAGGCAGCTGACCAAAACCAGGATGAGGCTCTCATCAGGAACAGGGTCATCTGGCACCTCCATGTTGAACTTCCAGCCTCTAGATGTAAGAAATACATCTGTCTTTCAAGCTACTGCATTCAAGGTATTTTACAGAATCGCTTAAAATTTACGTGGGTATAGACTCATAAATAAAGCTACCAAGGGCCATGCAACACCCTGCAGCTTTTCGTTGGGAGATGCTCATGATACCCTAGTGTTTCATCCAGTGAAATACATAGACATGGCAAAACACCCGGGAGCCGTGCATCTGCATCCCAACTCCTGGAAGCACACATTCCCTCTCTTATACCCCATTCTTCTGGGTCTGTAACTACATCCTAACTTCACATTTGGGGTGCGGCACCTTAAGGTCTAACTCTGCCATGAGTTATAATTTGTCTTTAAGCATGCTGCTCTCTGGCCTCAGTTCCCTATTCTGTGTCGGCTGGGAGGCGAGTCCATGTCAATAGGGAAAATTGAAGGTGTTCTCTAGATAGATCCACTGGGCTGGTCCAGGTCTAGGCAGCAAGAACCTGGTATTTAAAGGATGTGACCTGTGGGGGTTGCTGATGGAAGCGGAAGGGGGGGGCATTTCTTTCTTGTCCAATTTGAATGTGCTATATAGTCACTTGACAAACATGGACGATGTATTTGGATTTGGGGATGTCAGAAGTTTATAAAACAATAGGTATAATGTGCAGAGATCACCTGAGAACATCTTTACTCTATGTGGAAAAGTCAACAAAAGCCTGAGGCACCAGATTCAGGAAGTAATTCAGAATCCCTGCTTTGTCCCCTGGCAAATGGATGGGGCAGGGGCCACTGGAAGCAACTCCTGAGCTTTGAGTGGACCCTGAGCTGAGGGGACAGTGACAGAGGAAGAACAGAAGTGGGCAGGAAGCAGGTGCCCCCAGGGTGGGGAGAGATGGGGAAGGCCAGGCTACTGGGTCCTGATGGAGAACTCAGTTGCTCAGCGTGCCAGGAAGTGACTCAGAGGTGGGAAGTGGCTGAGCGCAGTGTGTGCTGGGACAGACTGAGTACAGGGCAGGAAGCAGCCTGGTAAACATAATTGAACTGATGGTGCTTCAGGAGAGTTTGTGAGGTGGAAGGTTCTAGAAACCCAGAGTTGTTGGGGAGGAACAACAGGCAGGCAGACAGACAGACAGACGAGTCTCTGGCTGTGAGGATCCCGTCAGCCTGGGCATGTCACATGGATTGACCTCTTCATTCTGGAAAGGGGATCCCAGGATGGAAAAGAAGGCTCCAGAGTTAGCAGAATGGCTTAGCAAGGGAATACACTTGCTGACAAGCCCGATGACTTGAGTTCAACCCCCAGAACCTACAGAAGGAGAAAAATGATTCTTGAAGGTTGTTTTATTTCCTACACAAATAGATAAGATAAAATTTGAAAAACTCAGCTCCCTTCCCAGTCCTATTCTCCCAGGCCTCCCTGACCCAGACTCTGCTGGGCTTGTCCCCTAGTTGCTCATGATTGAGGATGGATCCCAGCTCCAGGTACTAAGTAAGACTTCTCTGATTAGATCAGTAACAGGTCTTGGGATGCCTTTGAGACCCCAAGGATGGAGTCAGGAGGTCAAAGGTGCTTGAGAGCACAGATGGGGAGAATGGGGGGCTGGATCTGTATGTAGAAGGGGCAACAGACCATCCAAGGAAGTGTGAGGAATGCTCAATCTTCTGATATCAAGATGCAATGCCGGGGATGGGAAGGACAGCTCAGCGGTTAAGTGCACTGGCTGCTCTTGCGAGAGGACCCTGGTTCAGTTCCCAGCACCCACATGGTAGCTCACAACTATAACTCCAGTTCCAGGGGGTCAGACATCCTCACACAGATACAACACACTGTAGTTGGGTCAGAGACAGCTTCCAGAGGATTTGGCCAAGTCCCCTCCTCAGGTTGAGAAGGCATCTGACTGGTGGGACCAAGGGTTTCCGCAAATGATGTTCTTTCCGTGTGGGCTAGCCTCATATGGGGAAGGGAAAGGGGGTGTGGATGTGGGAAGCAGTGGCCCCAGGCCGAGCGTCAGGCCTTTTTCTGTCATTTGGTGTGTCAACTTGAGATTCTCACTGCCCCCACCTCTTTATCCAACCTGGGCTCCATTTCTAAGCCTGTGCCATGAAGGCAGTTGTGGCTGGTGGTCTCTGGGTGCTTTCTCGGTCTTACCCAGTCAAGGGACACAGGAAGGAACAGGACATTGGGAGTTGGGTTAGGGACCTTTGAGAGCTCAGCAAGTATCATCTCTTCCTGGAAGATATACATGACCTTGAGCATGACTCTCAGAACCACAGATTCCAAAGCTATAGTAGAGGGCCCCTGGGATGGAGGTGATCAGGCTGTATCTAGCCTCACTGGCTCTCCCCCACACTGGGAACCCCCTCGTTAGAACATTCTTCTTTGAGAGCCTCAGGTTTCTTCTTTATAACTATGCTAGCTAGGTCTCACCTAGTCAGCTAGATCCCAAATCACTTGTCTGCTTTCTGTTCATGGGCCTGACCCTGCCACAGGTAGGGTCCAGCATCCTGCGCCCCTTCCCGCCCCCAGGGCTTCTCTGAGAACACAGCCTCCTTTTGGAACCATTTCTCCTGACAAGCACAGTGCCAAACACAGCAGAGCTCTCTCTCTCTGGGGACCCGAGACTTTTCTTGGCAGCCAGGCACATCTTGAGTTGGCATGTCTTTTTCTGTATAAACTGCCGCTTTTAGCTTGCATCTCCCCCAAGCTCCCCTGACTCACACTCTTTCTCTCAGCAAAGCGCCAGATCTCACATCTCCCCTCCGTACCCTGTCTCAAGCTGTCTGTGTTTTCTCCTATCTCAGTTCCATGGTATCGGCCTTCCCACCAGCCTCGTGTCCTCCGCGGAGCTGTTAAGTGGCCATCTGTGTGCCGATAAAAAGAATTGAGCGAGATGTGGTCAAGTTCAGGGAAAGCTAGGGAGTCTCCAGAGACCATCCAGGTTGGTACTGACTTATTATTAGATCTCTTTTTGATACAGTCATTCGGCCTGCCAGGGACCCGCGCAGAGCAGGGTCCCCAGAGTATCCGTTAAGACTCCAGACATCCAGCCCCATCGGCTGAACAGCTACCAGATCCCAGTCCTTCCATTGTGATACAGCCTTGTATTGGACTTGGACCATAGCCTGTAAGACTAATAAGTCTCATATATATAATGTATAATAAATATACACATGACTT
>NW_026067892.1:19669643-19696864 GCF_014885135.2 Alexandromys fortis | reverse complement strand
TATATATATATTCATTCTATCAGTTACTTCTTTAGAGAACTCTGACTAATACAGATTGTAGTGCCAGGAGTGGTTCTAGGGAAACCAAATTGTAAGGATGAATTTTTAAAGTACTGGAACAGGCTTTCCAATTTGCTGGCACCTGCAGCTGCCAAAGACTCCCTGGCTAGCATGATGAACACTGAGAGCCCATGACTGGAAGTATCTGAAGGCCTTGTTCTGGTGAGGAACACGAAGTTTAGTGACTCCGGACATAAAACTTTTGACAACCTGTGGAAGAATAAGGAAGATGATGGTGCTGGAGAGTTAGGTCTGGAGCCTCGGACAAAGGAAAAGCACAAGCTCGATGAAAAGGTTCACCGGCTCCAGATGTACGGATGGACACTAACGCTCTGCGGGATTCCCAAGTTCCCTGGGAGACAGTCTTCCCTACAGCAGTCACAGGGCCCAAGTGGCTAAGAAGCAACCCAAGCTCTCATAACAAGATTGGCTGACCTGGAAGTTTGGGGATCCTAGCAAAATGGAGGCAGGACGGTATAGGCTTGGCATGACTTTCCTGCAGTTCTGGTGTGACGCATGACCTCATCTACAATTCTACTTGACATTAGCATAAATCCAGCGTGGCGTTGCTGAAATCCATCTTTGTCATAGGAAAACAGGGACTGGTATGACTGTCCTCCTGCCCTTCCTGTGTCTGTCACAGTTCTTCAGAAACAGCTGTCTAAGGCTCCTCAAACATATCTGCTCGTTCTTTCAGAAGTTTCTGAGATAACTCATTCATGTTCGAAGACAAAGTCGTTGAAAGTAACTAGCTGTTCAGAAAACATGTTTTTTTTTTTTTTAAAAAGTTTTTGACTCCCTCTAAATGTGTCTATTAGAAAAATTCCTCTCCAAAGTGAAACAGCCACTTACAAAATTGTCTGCCACAAATATGTCAGGGGATCCACTTGTGTCCATTTGTACAAACAGGTTTTTGCAAACCGGTTAGAAAAAGACATGCAAAGCAAGAGAAATGAGTCAAGGAAATGAATGGGCGGTTTTCAGAGTCAGGAAGCACAAAAGGCCAATGAGCATAGAAAATATGCTCCCTCTCTCATGATTAATGCAAAACAATAATGAGATTAAATCGGTAGATCATGCGATTAGCAAAATTTAAAGTGATGAAACCCAATGCTGACAAAGATACGGGAAAAGCTTGCCTACGTGGCTGTTAAAATCTGTAAATTGCTGCAATATATTTGAGGGATATTTAATAACATACATCAAGAGCTGAAACACATGTGCACTCGCCTTTAGGGATTCGATCGCGTAACCCAGAAACATGCTATGGGCTATTCCTTGCGTGACCGCGGAGACACAGATTAAGGCTTTGCTACTATTCAGCCATTAGAGAGAACAAAGCAGGGGCTTGTAGGGGATAACTCAGTCAGTAAAGTGCTTGCCTTGCAAGCAGGGGGACTTGAGTTCGATTCCCCAGCTCTCATGGTGGCCCGTGTTTCTAACCTCACTATGGGGGAGGTGGAGACAAGCGATCCCTGGGGCTCATTGGCAGGCCAGCCTAGCCTACTTTGTGAGTTCCAAGCCAATGAGAGGCCTGCTTTTGGAAGGAGGTAGATAGCGCCTGAAGACTGGCGATTGAGGATATCCTCTGGCCCTCGGTCAGACCTGTATTCCCACATGTTCACTCACCCCACACATGTCCCTTCCCTCCTGACACAAAAGGATGAAGGACCCGAAAAGCATTCTGACATGCCGACGCCTGTGTCACACCTTTCCCCAGTCAGGAGAGACTGAGGGCAGCGTACCGCTACACACATCTCCAGTCTCGATTTTCCTACGGGAACATGCATTTGTTCCATCTTTTGGAAAATAGCCGGTTCCATGTCTATCATTGTCCTCACCGACCGGGGAGGTCCTTCAAACTGTTCTATGATGGACAAGAACCCTAGACAGAACCCAAAGGCTCCACCTTTCTCTTTCCCTCCTAATCTCTGCTACTGCGAGTCTTCCAAGGACTCCAGGCTCCTAGTCTGGCCGGAAGCCCCTTCGTTGCCTTTGTGCATGATTTACTGTTTCGGCGAAATGCTTTCCCTGAGTTTCTTGGCATGGCCCCAAACCGTGGATCCACTTCAACATCTGCTTCCTGGCACTGGCTGTGTCATCTCCCACCCTGTGCTTGGGTCCTCACTGATCTTAGCCTTTCCTTTCCCACATCCATGCCAGCTGTTTCCATGGTCAGAATGAGAGCAGAGCTGCGGGGCTCTTGCCATCTCTGCCCTGGGGGTGCTCATCCCTGTCTTCTTGAGATCCAGGGCTTCTTTATTCTCCACAAACCTACCGGACTCCAGGGTAGAAGGGAGTCAAGACAGGGAATCGGACAGGTGGCAGCCCCTCTTCCAGGGGCTTCTAGTTCAGGAACGGTGTGGGCCAGTGACGGATAGAGCGCCGAGTATTTAAACCACTATCCTGTCCAATGTCATGCTCCAGCACACCCTCGATTTCCCCCGAACACATCGAAGTCACTTAAAAGGAAGAGTGCAAAGAAAATGGATTGCCTGGCCAGTTTCCTCCTTCCCACTCCTAATGTGATTGTAATGTAGCCTTTGAAAAGCGAGGGTGTTCTGGTTCTGGTGGTTGGGAAACCTCGGGCACTGAGAGGAGGTAATTGGTAGGGACGTGATTGTTCCTTTTCAGTTGGGGGCTAGAAAACAGAGTCATTAGCAGCTATCTGAGCTCTGGGGAAAGTTGTGCATGCGCGCGCGCATGTGTGTGTGTGTGTGTGTGTGTGTGTGTGTATGCACACGCGCACACACACACTCAGGAAAGCTGAATGTGAGAACAAGGAGGGACGATCTGCATGCTTCAGGAAACGGTGATGATGAACGTGGCGGGCGGTGTAGGGATGTGGAAGGTATCTGGGGTCTCCCCCCGCCACTAGCATCAAAATTGCAGTAACTACAGATTAAGTGATTCTGACCCCAGGAGACAAGGAGTACTGTTTCCAAGGGAACCACACGCCTCAATCATAGTGCCTGGAAGGGAGGGTGAGCCGGTATGAAGCAGCCTTTCCCTGTCCTGAGCAGCAGCCCTGCCTGTGGATCCCTCGGCTCTGCTGTAACTTGCTGAGGGGTCTGGGCCAGAATCTTCGCAGTCACCTCCTGGCTGAGCTTGCACTAACAGTGGGGTCCTCTGGGTTCCAGGAGAGGTGGGTGCTGGAAAGCTTGACACCTCCCATATCTCTCAATATCCTTGGGATAGCTCTGAAGCTTCTCTGGGTAGCCCCCACAGATCTGTATGAAGAAAGCATTAGTGGGCTGGGAAGATGGTTAAGTTGGTAAAAAGCCTGCTGTGCAAATATGGGGACCTGGGGACCTCAACATACCCTAAAAATAAACAAAAAATACAACAACAACAACAAGAACTAATATGCCTAGTGCATTTGGATGCCAGTGGTTGAAAACTGTTCCCTTTAGGATGCTGAACATTTGTGTAGAGAATCCATACATATATTCCTTAGTTTGATCCTGTTAAGTGGGTCCCTTCAAGATGTTTTCAAGCACGGGTCCAGAGTGTCTTAAGTCAGCCCTACCACCAAGGTAGTTCTTGATTACTGACTTAAGAAATTACCACAAAGCTAGCAGCTCCAGGGAACACTGACTTCTGGGGTCTTACAGAAAGATTCCTGGGCATAGCCTTGCCCTGCTGGGCTCTCTGCTTCTAGTTTCAGGAGGTTGAAGTTGGGGGCATTCGTTTGTGAGTTCTCAGCCACATCGCTGGATCATCTCCTAAGCTCAACCTCAGGTTTTAATGCCCTAGCATTGAGGTCCTTATTTCCATGGTTACTGCCTGCCAGGGCTGTTCACAGCTCCTTGGGGTCGCCTCCATTCCCTGTCACGGTGTACCCTCCAGCTTCAAAGCACAATGCCAATCAGTTCATCACATGTTGAAAATTCCCCTGAGTTTCCTCCACAACATTTCTATTTTTAATAAAGATTTATTTATATTATTCATGCATATGTGTGTGCACCCGTGAGTTTCTGTGCACTAACTGTGTCCACGGAGTCCAGAAGAGGGCACTGAATTTCTTACACCTGAAGCTGCAGGTGACTGCGAGCTGCCATGCAGATGCTGGGAACTTAACCTAGGTCCTCTACAAGAGCAGCAAGAGCCCTGAATTGTTGAGCCGTCTCTGTGGCCCTAGACATCTTCACTTTTAGAGACTGGTGGAATCATACTTCCTTGCCCCATATAACTTGGTCTAATCACTCTCTTTTAAGGCAAAATGATTAGTGAACTTAATTATATTTGAAAAGTAGCCTTTTCAAACTGAGCATGGTGAGGCACGCCTTGGATCCCTGCACGTGGGAGGGAGAGGCGGATCTCTAAGTTCGAGGCCAACCTACTCTATGTAGTGAATTGCAGAACAGCCAGGGCTATATAGAGAAACCCTGTTTAAAAAAATATAAAAAAATAAAATAAAGAAATAGAAGTACCTTTTATATGCAAAGTAGTATATAAACTGTGCTTAGACTAACACCCAGATCTTCTCAGGGCCTGAGTCCCGTAAAGAAGCAGGAAAGGAGGGCCCATTCCATCTGAAAGGTGGATGGATAGAAATGGACCAGGGATGACCGAAATGATGGAATTTGTAGACAGGGGATGCCAAAATACTTTTAGTGTGCGTAAGGAGGAAGAATAAAACATGATCATGCTAAACAGAAAAAAGTGAAGCTATAAAAAGAAAGTATAGACTTAAAAAAATTTTGGATCTGAGATTAAAAATATTTCAGTTAAGACTAGCCAAGATCAGATAGTATGGTGAGGAAGAAGGGGGTGGGGAGAAGGCTGTGACCTTGAAGGAATAACAGTAAAAACTATAGATGGGGGATGAGGATGCGGAAAACACACAGCGCTAAGGCATTTTAAGTCATAAGAACCATAAGAAGAGGGAACAATTTTCAACAAGTCATGCTTAAAATCTTTGCAACTTAGATTAAATTGTACCCGTGCAGATCTGAGGATCCCATGGCCCCTAAATCAGAAGAAACAGAAAGAAAACCAGACCCAAGGAAAACAGTAGGACATCAAAAACACTTTGGCTGGCTTCGAGTTTGGAATCAGGGTAATTCAGCGAGAAATGTGCCCTCTTCTGATTTCTGGGAGGGTTTTGGTTGAGCTGGTCTTATTTTCCCCATAGCTGCTTGGTAGGACTCAATAGCAGAGCAATGGAGCCTGGTGCTTTCTCGGTGGGAAGGATCTCACGTTCTTTCACGAACATAGGATGCCCCAGAGAACTATCTCTCCTCAGGTGATGTTTAAAAAAATTTTTATATTCTGTTTTTAAAATTATGTGTAGTGTAGGGGTGTGTGTGTGTGTGTGTGTGTGTGTGTGTGTGTGTCCGAGTCCCTGTGTGCAATTTCACAGACACCAAAAGAAGGCATCAGATCTCTCGGAGCCGGAGTTACAGGTGGTTGTGAGCCACCTGCCTTGGGCGCTGGGAACCAAGCTCAGGGCTTCTGCAGGAGCCCTATGCATTCCTATCTGTGCCACCTCTCTGGCGCCTGGGGTCATAGAGGGCGTTTGTCCATTTCACCTCACTTGTGGAAGCTATTAGCATAAAATCTCTTCATACTGTCCCATATTATCCTTTCCATGTCTAGAATTTGGGATGACTCTGCCCTGATAACTGATCTCGGCCGTGTTTTGGGTACCCTCTTTTCTTCCCCTAGTCTTGCTGGAGCTGAGCAGTTTCATTGATCTGAAAAAACCAACTTCTGGCTCCATCGACTTTTCCTATTGTTTTTCTGTTGTTGGTTTCGTAGATTTCCACTTTAATACCTTTTCCCCCCTCTGCCTACTTTTATTTGCTCTCCTTTTTCTGCTTTCTCAAAGTGGTAGCTTGAAGGTATTGATTTGAGCGTGCGCTCTTCCTCCGCTGTAAGTGTTTATTGCTGCATGCGTCCCCAAGCTGAGTAGCAGCAGCCCATGAATTCTGATATGCTATCAAATACTGTCAAACTCTCTTCTTATCCCAAATAGCCTATATTTTTGGAACAGTTTTGGATTTAAAGAAAAATTGAGCAGCGCAGAGTTCCCATAACCTGGCGCCATCTGTCTCGCTATTAACACCTCACACGACACAGGTCACTACAATTAGCTCGTGGATAATATCGATGCGTTGTGGTCCACTGAAACCCACGATGATTTAGACCGTCTTGCTTTTTTCCAGTGTCCTTTTGCTGTTTTGAGACCCCATTCAGGTTGACACTCTTCACTTGGATGCCATGTTTTTGCATCACAGAGCAGTGGTTCTCAACCTGTGTGTTGCTACCCTTTCGGGATCAAATAACCCTTTCACAGGGTTGCCTAAGAACATATGCATATCAGATATTTATATCATGATTCATAGCAGTAGCAAATTTACAGGTATGAAGTGGCAATTTGTAGCTGAACACATAAAAGAAGGTAAGTATGCAAGTTGAATAATTCCAAGCTACCTCCAAAAGTTTCCAGTTATTCCTTATTGTAAACGGAAAAACTCACGGAACAGGAATGAGAAGTCCAACCTCAAGGTGTGCAACGTGGGAACAAGAGGGAGAGAGCTGGGTGGGCTGGCCATTTTCTCTGGGTACCCAAAAGGTCATGGCCCAATCTGGTCCAGCCTCTTAAAGGTCACTGGCTGAAGGAGGTTCCCCATCACCAATGAAGAGTCGCAGTATTAGGAAGGTTGAGAACCTCTGTTATGGAGGAAAAGCATGGGAGGACCCAGCAGACATGGTGCTGGAGAAGTGGTTGAGAGTTCCACATTCAGATCTGCAGGCAGCAGGAAGAAAGACACTGGGCCTGACTTGGGCTTCTGAAACCTCAAAGCCCACTTCCCAGTGACTCACTTCCTCCAACAAGGCCACATCTCCTAATCCTTCTCAGGTAGTGCCAATCCCTGATGACTAAGCAGTCAAATATATGAACCTGTGGGGGCTGTTCTTATTTAAACCACCACTGTGGTCTTGATTTTTTTTCAATTGGATTGAATATTTCAGAGCATACCCTGTGTTCCGTCAGAATTTACATGCTATTCTTGGTGTCTGGTTTATCGAGGGGAAAGGCTATAGATGTAATCTGTCATTAGCACATTGAATTGTACTCCTCACCAGATATCTTGCAACTCTGACCCCCTAGGACCTTAGAAGGAAATAGGCCCTTTATTTTATTTTTTGAAACAGGCTCTCATGTATTATAGGTTGGTCTCAAACTCACTATGTGGCTGAAGATGATCTGGTTTTAAAGTTTTTTTTTAATGTTCATTTATTTATTTTATGTGTGTGTGTGTTTATGTGTGTCTGGGTCTGTGGGTGTTTTTTGTCTGTCTGCATGTCCTCTACAAGAGCAGCAAGTGTTCTTAACCACTGAACCATCTTTGGAGATGATCTTGAACTTTATTGCTTCTTGTCTCCACCTCCTGAGTGTTGAGATTACAGGTGTGCCCTGCTGGGCCTAGCTTATGTGATGCTAGGAATCAAATCAGTGTGTCAAACATGCTAGGCAGGTCCTTCACCAACCAAGATACACCCCCAGCCACAATAACAGGGCCTTTGTGGAGATGATCAAGTTGAAGGGTCACTGTGCTTGGGGTTGCTGGGCTGTGACCCAGTGCGCCCTTTGCAGAAAGGGGAACTTGGGCTATAGAAAACAGAGTGTTAGCTTTTAGTTCTTAAATGAATTCCTGGGGTAACTGATTGGTGAGGAGAGACCTAATATGAAATCCTGAGTGCAATTCCCAGAATTCCCTGTTTCACATTCTCTAGTCCTAGGGAATGGTTGCATGTGCACACTGCCCACATGGCCTGTGACTGAGATATTAGCCTGGACATCTTCTGAGGCTGAGCTGCTTCTGGCCCAGTAGAGAGAAGAACCTGGGGTCTACCAAATGACAGTGATGATCTTTATCTTATCACCAAGAAGGAAGAAGACAGCATGTGCACAACACACAGGACAGGCACATCCTACTTGGGGGACACAGACGTCAAATCCCTCTCACCACCATGCCCAGCTGTAGACGGCCCCAAAGGTGACACCTGAGGAGGGAGCAGAATAGAGTCTAACCCTGTGCACCAGTTTCTTCTTGTTTCCATGATTCTGTCAGGTGACTTATACAATGAAAGAACTTAATTAAAGAAAGGTTCTTCTGGCTCAGGTTTGAGGGTACAGTCTACTATACACAGGAAGGTGTGGCCCTGGGATCTGAGGCAGCTGGTCATCTTATATCTGCAGCCAGGAAGCTGAGAGAGATGAACACAGGTTCTCAGCCTTCCTGCCTCTATTTTATTTACCCCAGGACACCAACCCATGGACTGGCAGAGCCTGCATTCAGGGTGGGTCTTCCCAGACTAATCATCATATGCCCTCACAGAGGTCGGTCTCCTAGGTGATTCTGGGTCCTGTCACATGACAGTCTATACAAACCATCACACCCTGTGAATGCCACATTGGTTTACAGTCTTTTCTAATTGGCAGTGATGACACTTTCTCTTTCTTACTATACAGTGACCACCTGTAGCCGCACAGAAAAGTCGTGGGCCTACAGTATCATAGGACACTGTAATAAACAATGACTAAGCACTCCTTTTAGACTGGGACCCCTCCTGAGAACCATGTAGGAGACCATCACACGCCAGCAGTATTATGTGTGATCTTTCTATCAGTCCATCTGCTTTAAAAAGTAAGAAAAAAGGGGGGCAGGTTGTGGTGATACACACCTTTAATCCCAGCACTCAGGAGGCAGGGGCAGGCAGATCTCTAAGTTCGAGGCCAGCCTGGTCTACAGAGCTAGTTCCAAGACAGGCTCCAAAGTTACAGAGAAACCTTGCGGGGGGCGGGGGGGGGGGGAAGTAAGCTATAAGGGACCTCACTTTTTGTTAAATTTGCTTTTGATTTCTTCTTTGACCAAAGTTAACTTAGAAATGTTTTATTTTATTTTTTAACTATTTGGAAGTCCCGCCCCATGAGTGTTCATGTGCCTGTGTGTGTTTGTCTGTGTGTCAGAGTCTTGCTCCATTACTCCCCACCTTACATAACAAGGCAGCGTCTCTGGCTGGAAACCAGGAGCTTGCAGATTCAGCTTGCCAGCTAGCCATCTCACTTTGCTCTGGGGATGCCCTGCCTCCACTCCCTGAACTCGGGGGCCACAGGAGAGCTGCCATGGCCCCCGGCATTTACCCGGGTGTGTGGACCCAAACAGTAGCTCTGCTTGCACAGAGAGCGCTTCCTGTGTTGAGCCGTCTCCCCCGACCCCTATCCATATTTGCTCATTGACTTCTAGTAAGGCTACATTGTGATAAAAAAAAGAATATTTTGTGTGGCTTGGGGCATGGTGGATCAGCTGCAACCTGTTTAATGTCCCCAGAAGCTGTTTATCTCAGTAAAAATTTCTGTGTGCTTGAAGATAATTGTCCTTCTGCTATAATTTGATGGTTGCTCTGTGTCATTTGGGTCAGCTTGATCGAGAAGCCTGCTACAGTATCCTGTGTACTGGATTTCTTGCCTGGTGTTGTAGTTGTTTAGAGAGGTGTTTGTTGTCTGTCCCACTGGTAACTGCAGATTTCCCTATTTCTCCTTCTAATCTACCCATTCGTGTTCTTATATTCTTTTATATTTTTATATTTATTGATTTATTTTTTGGCTTTTTGAGACAGGGTTTCTCTGTGTAACAGTTCTGGCTATCCTGGAACTCGCTTTATAGACCAGGCTGGCCTGAAACTCACAGAGATCCACCTGTCTCTGCCTCCCAAGTTCTGGAATTAAAGGCTTGCACCACCACCTCCTGGTTTATAGTCTTATATTCTTGAGCTCTTGTTAAGGGTACAATGTTTGGTGCTATTCTCCTCATTCATTGACAAGCCTCTTTTTTTTTGGAGAAAGTCTCATATATCCCAGATGGCTTTGAACTTACATAGCCAAGAAACTGATCCCTCTGCCTCCTGATCCCCATTGCTGGGACTATTGGCACACATCACATGCCTAGTACGCATTGATGGGGATGGGCCTCAGGCATGCTACATCGCAGCTTCCCCTTTTCATTCTAAATTACTTTATCCCAGGCAATATCCTTGGCTCTGAACTCTGATTCCAGGGTTAAAATGGTTACTCTAGTTTTCTTTTATTTAACAGTATTACGGTGCAACCTTTTCATATTGTTTTACTTTTTTACATCTTTTGTTAGCGTAATGTACATGTGGAGGTCAAAGGAAAACTTGGCAGGCATTGGCCTTCTCTTTCTACTATGTGCATCCTGGGGATTGAACCCCTGTGGTAAGGCTTGGTGGCAAGCCCCTTTACCCACTGAGCCATGTCATTGGCCCCAAACACAGAGATTTTTTTCATCTCAGGCTGTCATTTTCAACTCTAGATACTCAAGGTAGTTTCTTAAACATCTGTGTCTTTGGCTGGCTGTGGTGGCACATGCCATCAAGTCTAGCACCTAGAAGTCAGAGGCAGGTAGATCTCTGTGAGTTTGAGGCCAACCTGGTCTTCATAGTAAGTTCCAGGCCAGCAACTGCTACATAGTGACAGCCTGTCTCAAAAACCAAAGCAAGCAAACGAACAAAAATTCCTATCTTTACTTAACTTTTTTAACCTCTAGGGACATAGGAATGACAGTGGTTTGGATGTCCCTGCCAGCTGTACTGACTGACTGCTCTTCACAGTATGGATTCTGGTTAAAAGGTAGACACTGTGACCTTTGCATTACCGAGTCTGGGTTTCTCTATATTCCTATAAATATTTCCCTTCCTTGAAGTTGCATGATAATGCAACTCAATAATATGGGAAGAGCTGATTCCTTTGAACCTTAATTTTGAAAATACTGAGGCAACTAAGAAAACTAAAACAAAAAAAGCCAAACTAATAAGGGGAACAATGACAAAAAAATCCATCAAAAACCAAAAATCAAAAACAAACAAACAACCACAAAACTACACACACTGGAAATATAAAAAAAAGTCATGATATGGTAAATTTCAATCAGTGGTGTCAGGGCTGGGGCGATGGCTCAGTGGACAATGCACTTACCACTCAAGCACAAGGACATGAATTCAGATTCCCAGAACCCATGTAAAGTTAGAGGTTAGCATATGTCTGCAATTCAGTGTTCCTGTTGTGAGATGGGAGGCAGAGATAGGAAAATCCCAGGATGCTTCTGAGCCAGTAGGCCTGGCATACTCAACTGTGGTGAGACCCCTCAAACAAGATGGAAGCCAAGGCCCAGCACCCAAGGATGTCCTCTGACCTCCACACATGTACCTGTGTACAAGCTCCTGTTCTCTCTCTTCCCCTCTTCCTATACATGCTCTCTGTAGATATATATATGAAATATAAAATCAACCAGTGATATAAATAATTATATGAAGTTGGAAAAGATATTAATATTCCAATAACAAGGTAGAAACCTTAGGAATGAAAGGCAAATCCCAGCTCTGTGTTGCCCACAAGAACCTTGTTTCCCTCCTCTTTCCTGCCAGCGCCGAGCAATGGGCATCTCTCGCGACAACTGGCACAAGCGCCGCAAGACAGGGGCAAGAGAAAGCCCTACCACAAGAAGCGGAAGTATGAGCTGGGACGGCCTGCGGCTAACACTAAGATTGGCCCTCGTCGCATCCACACGGTCCGTGTGCAAGAAGGCAATAAGAATTACCGTGCCCTAAGATTGGATGTGGGGAACTTTTCCTGAGGTTCTGAGTGCTGTACTCGCAAGACAAGGATTATTGACGTCGTCTACAATGCGTCCAATAACGAGCTGGTCCGCACCAAGATTCTGGTCAAGAACTGCATCGTGCTCATTGACAGCACCCCGTACCGACAGTGGTACGAGTCCCACTGTGCACTGCCCCTGGGCCACAAGAAGGGGGCCAAGCTGACTCCTGAGGAGGAAGAAATATTAAACAAAAAACGATCAAAGAAAATTCAGAAGAAATACGACGAAAGGAAAAAGAACGCCAAGATCAGCAGTCTTCTGGAGGAGCAGTTCCAGCAGGGCAAGCTTCTGGCTTGTATCGCCTCAAGATCATCAGGGCAGTGTGGCAGAGCAGATGGCTATGTACTAGAAGGCAAGGAGCTGGAGTTCTATCTGAGGAAGATCAAAGCCCGGAAAGGCAAATAAACCATCCATCATAGCTCATGTAATAAAGGTGTTTATTATTCTGTAAAAAAAAAAAAAACAAAAACAAAGAACCTTGTTTCCCACCCAAAGATGCAGCAAGGTTGGCAGAAAAGAGGCAGGGTCTGGGGAGAAGGCTCAGCCCTCCAGGACTAGGCTCCCAACCCAAACATCAAGAGATGGACAAATATTTACAGTATGAACCTTAACCCAAAGAACGACAGTGCGTCCATGCCACAGAGAGTCAACTTCAGAACCAAGAATGGGACTAGGACTGGAGAGGGCGGGGGGGGGGGGTGGGGGAAGAGGCTTCACACTGATAAATAGGCCACTTAATCAAGAAGCCATCACAGTCCTAAATATGTATGCACAGAACACTAGCGCTTCCAAGCCTAACGGCACAGCTAAAGACAGAGACAGGAAAGCAAGGAGACAAATCTATGGTGATTGTTGGAAATCACAGCACTTCACTCAGCAATCGACAGGACACAGAAAATCAGCGAGAACAGAGCAGATTCCGACAATAGCACCCATCAACTTGACCTAATTGACATTTATGGAGCTTGACCCCCAACACCAGTGGAGCGCATGCTCTCTTTAAGGCTGAAAAAAAACGTTCTCCCGAACAGCACATTCCGGACCATAAAACAAAACCGGGGAGATCAAAATCACAGAGAGTATATTCTGTGAACATGACATAATGAAGTGGAAATCAATAACAGAGAGATAGCTACAAAGTCCCTCAAGTGATTGGTAATTAAATGCCCTACTCCCAAATAAACGATGGGCGAGAGGGGAAAGCCATGGGGGAAAGCAGGTCTCTGCGTCGAGAGAGCACGCAGACAGACCATGAGGAGGTGAGAGCAGGTGCAGGTGGAAAGATGACTCAGCACTTGAGAGCACTTGCTGTTCTTCCTTCCACAGGACCTGGGTTCAATTTCTGGTACCGACATGGCTCACACACACGGTGCACAGAAATACCTGCAGGCAAGACACTCGTGCACATGAAAATCAAGCTGGGAGGGGATCCTGCCGCAGGGTCGAGGAGGAAGTGGGTAACACTCAATAACTGCTTTAGAGAGAAGCCTCAAGTCAGCTGTGTCAATTTCACCTCAAAAATTTAGAGATGTTGAATCAACGGTAAACAAGAAGAGAATAGGAGCTAAAAGGATAACCTTTTAATGCAGAAAGATGACAGTGGGGATGTGGGAGGGGAGAGGGAGGAAGAGAGGAGAGAAGAGGAGAGGGGAGGAAAAAGGGGAGAGAGAGAGAAAGGGGAGAGGAGGGGAGGGGAGGGGAGGAAAGAACAAAATCTGAATCTTTGAAAGTATCAACAAAATTAAAATCTAGCTATACTGCTGAGAAGACCAAGAGAAAGGAACGACTGAAATGATTAAGTTGGAGCCTGAGGGAGGCTCGAAGTCTGTTCAGCAGAAGCTTCAGCGAGTAAGTTTGTGGACTCAGATGAAGATGGGCAAAGAATTGCAGTGAATGCGGGCAACTGCTCCACTTCTTTGCTTCAGAAAAAAAAATTCAGAGCAGTTCTTTGCCTATTTTCTATTTCTATTATTTATGAATTTAATAAATTTCCATATAGCATAAAATTCACCACCTTACAAATGTACCTTTCAAGGATGTTAAGCACACTCAAGGTCATGTCCCTGCAAATTCTACCCAATTTCAACTTTTCTGTTACCATAAAGAGAAATCCAGATGTGTTAACTGTCATTTCCAATTCCCTCCTTTAACACCCCACCCCACTAGACTACTCTCTGTCCCTGGGACATGTGACACATTCTATAGGAATAGAATCGTGAGCCAGACAGTGGTGGTACACACCTTTAATCACAGCAGGCGTGTATCTACATGTATGTGTACATATACATGCGAACACAGAATTAAAAATAAGTCTTCAAAAATAAATAATATAAAAATTATCTGCCTCTTTAATTTTTGTTTTCCAAGATGGGGTTTCTCTATGTAACCTTGGCTATCCTGAAATTCACTCTGTATACCAGACTGGCCTCAAACTCACAGAGATCCTCCTGTCTCTGCCTCCCTAGGATTAAAGGCATGTGCTACCACCACCTGGCTCTAAGTGACTTTTAGAAGCAGTGTCCACTCTGGGAAGCTCTTCCCTTTCAACAACACTGAGCATTCAAGTTCATGAAGATGGGATACCTTTCCATTTATTCAGCCCTTTACCTTTAGAATTTTTAAGCACAGTGCCCTAGCATCTTCATGTGTGTATGCATGTGTACAAATATCTCTCTTCTTTGATTAAAGTTATTTCTAAGAACTGTGGTTTTGATACTATTATATATACACATAATTGTTTATTTCATTTTTTGCTAACCTTTTGCTAACATGCAGAAGCACTGTCAATTTGTATTATAAGTGAATCTCAGATTATACATCTTTCCTAACACTGCTTATTAGCTTTAATTGTGTGCGTATTCTTTGTTTTCTTAATGTATTGTTTTATTTGAAAACAGAAATTGTAGTGATATTTCATTTGTATTTTAATAAGTAAAGCTTGCCTGAAGTTCGGAGGGTAAAACAGCTGCACTGGTCAGTCTTACAGACCAGACAGTAGTGATACACACCTTTAATCCCAGGAGCCACACTAGTTTGCCATAGAAACCAGGCTGTAGTTTAATCCCAGCTCTAGAGAAGATTATAAAATGGGAGGAGACAGCTCTCATTCTGAGATTCCTGGAGGCAGGATTGTCAGTTTAGACTGAAGTAGAGGTAAGAGCCAGTGACTGCATGTTTTGCTTTTTTGATCTTCAGGCTAAACCCCAATTTCTGTTTCTGGGTTTTTGTTAATCGTGCACAAGAAAGGACCTTACACCTTACTTCTAATATGGCTGCCTTTCATCGTCATCATCATCATCATCATCATCATTTGCCTCATTCCTCTGGCTAGAATCCAGTACAATATTGAAAAAAAGCAGCAAAGGCTAGTATATTTGTTTTGTTTCTGACTTTAGAGTCCACATTAAGGTTTTCTTTTCTTTTTAATTACATTTAAAAGTATATGTGTATGTGTGTGCACATACATGCCACGGTGCACATGTGGAGGCCAGAGGATGACTTTTGGGAGTCAGTCCTCTCCTTCCACCGTGTGAGTCCCAGGGATCCAGCACCTGTACCTGCTGAGATCATCCCCAGAGCTGTGCTTTAAAAAATTGATCCTGCACTTTAAGACATTTCCAGAAAGATGTCCAGCTTTAGATGGCTTTCGGTGGTTAATCATATAAAACATTTATGGCCAGAACCAAACCTATGGAAATGCTTCAGTCACAGAGGGGGAGGAAAAATGTCTTAATCCTTTTCATGGGACAAACAGTACCCCAACACCCAAACGGAGGTCTTGATAAGAAGGGAAAGCTCCAGTGCCCATGACAACAAGGAACACAGTAGCTCAGCAGGATATAATAAACCAAACCTGGGAACATGTGAGAAAATTAATTCATGACTAAGAGGAGTTTCTTTTAGAATGCATGGTTGCTTGACATTCAAAATTCAATATAGCTTACTATTTTAATAAGCAAAAACAGGGTGGGGGAAACATTGAAGAGGCATTAGAGGGACTGGAGGGAGAACTCAGTAGTGAAGAGGGCTTGGTGCATAGTTGTGAGGACCCAAGTTCAGGTCTCAGCACCCATGTAACAAGATGAGTGTGGTCTTGCATGTGTCTGTGACCTCAGCTCTGTGGCAGGGGAATAGCAGAGACGGGATGCTGGCTGTCAACCTAGCTGCAATAAAATCCCATGAATTCCTGGGTCAGGGAGAGACCCTGCCTCCAAGAATAAGATAGGGAGTGATAGAAGAGAATGCCTTTCTCTGGCCTCCACATGTGCACACAGTGGCACCTACCTGCACACACACACATACACACACATATACACACATACACAACACATACACACACATACACACACATACACACACAAATACACACACACATACACAACACATACACACACATACACACACACATACACACACACACACTGGCATCAGAGAAAATTGCTCACTCCTTCATAATTTAAAGCAACCCTCCCCCCAAAAAACCCCAGACACATCATAAACTAAGACTAGAAGGAAGCTCCCAGTCCCTGGTAAGGGCATCTCTGAAACCAGAGAATTAATATCACAACTCGATGGCAGAAAACTCAGTTTCCACCCGAGATTGAAAATAAGGTGAAGATTTCTTCTAGTAAACAATATGAGAGAGGCCCAGGTTGGTGCAAACAGACAAGAAAAAGAAATAAAAGCCTCACAGGTCGAAAAGAAAAGGTATCACAGGTGATACCTCCCTCTCTCTCTGTCTCTCTCTTTTCCTCTCTCTCTCTTCCTCCCCCTCTCTTATAAATTTATCATCTGCCTATAAAGAAAATCCAAATGGATCAACAGAAAAAAGCCACTAGGATTGATTAGTGAGGTTGGCATGGTAACAAGATTCAAGGCTAATACGAAAAAAAAATCAATTGTATTTCTATGCCCTGGAAATGAATAATTGGAAATGCAAATTTAGGAATAGCATTTATAATGGCAGGAAATTCGGGAAATAGTTTGGAATAGAGGTAATAAAATGCGTGTATTTCCTGTATACTTAAACTCTAAATTATTACTCACAGCAATTAAAAACTGATCTCAGTAAACAGAGAGTCATGCTGAATCCATGAATCAGAAATTTTAACTGTGCAGACTCAGAGGCTTTGCCACCAAAGCCCAGCAAGTAGAAACCAACACACTTGCTCAGAAATAAACATGGAAGCACAAAGGATTTCAAATAGACTAATTCTGAGAAAAGAAAGATACCCCAGATCTTATACCTAATTTCAAGATTTACTAATAAGATATATGAACAACAGTGTAGTGTTGGCACAATTTTCAATATTTAACCCGAAGGACCAAATAGGAAGTTCATAGAACACAAAGCTGCTGACTGGCCTAAAAGGACTCAAAGACAACAAGAGAACTAAGGCTATACATGAAAAATAATCTTCATAAAAGACCCCGAGGAACTGGGTGTACACAGGGAAAAGCAAGCAGACCCCAAGCCTTACCTCACACCATGTGTACTAGTTAGTATCACAGACCAATCCCAAGCCTTACCACACACACACAGGCACATGCACGCACACATATACATATACACCACAGACCAATCTCAAGCCTTATCCCCCATCATGCATCACAGAGCAACCCCAAGCCTTACCTCATTCCACACACGCACAAGTTCAGATGTACCATAAACCAAAACATGTGTGCTAAAACTCTGAACTCCCACAATAAAGCAAAATAAATCATCACAACTTGGAGTTCAATGGAGATTTTATCTCTGATTTTTAAAGAAGCACAAACCATTAAAAGAAAGAGCTAATAAGATGGGCTTCACACAAAATTAAAACTACTGGCCAGTATAACAGGCTTGGCTACCTCCTAGCTTCCCTGCCAGGCTCAGGTCCTTAGGCTGGGTAAATGAGTGAGGATGGATGGATGGATGGATGGATGGATGGATGGATGGATGGGTGGGTGGGTGGGTGGGTGGGCGGGCGGGAGGGTGGATGGGAGGGTGGATGGATGGATGGATGGATGGATAAATGGATGGGAGGCTAGAAGGGTGGGTGGAAGTATAGGTGGGTGGATAGATGCATGGATGGATGGATGAAAAAGATAGAGGGAAGAATGAATGGATGGGTAGATGGTACCCTCTTTAGGATTACTGTTGCTGTGCTGAAACAACGTGACCACAAACAACTTGAGGAGGAAAGGGTTTATTTGACTTTACATTTACACATCACTGTTTATCACTGAAGAAACTGAGGACAGGAACTCAAACAGGGCAGGAACCAGGAGGCAAGACTGATGCAGAGGCCATGGAGTGGGGAGCTGTTTACTGGCTTGTTCCCCGTGGCTTGCTCAACCTGTTTTCTTATAGAATACCTACCCAGGGATGGCACCACCCACAATGGGCTGGGTCCTCTCTCATCAATCCCTAATTAAGAAAATGACCTACAGGCCTGCCTGCAGCTATATCTTATAGCTTCTCTTCTCTATGATGACACTAGTTTGTGTCAAATTGACATAAAACTAGCCAGTACGGGGGGGGGGATTCTGTGGAAGAGGGGGAAAAAGGACTTTTGGAGCCAGAGGGGTCAAGAACAGTCCAAGAAAATGACCCATGGAATCAATTAACATGGGATCACAGGGGCTTACAGACACTGAAGTGACAACCAGGGCGCCTGCATGGAACTGGGCAATCTGCATATATGTTACAAGTGTGTAGCTTGGTCTTCTTGTGGGACTCTTAACAGTGGGAGTGGGCTGTCTCTGACTTCTGCCTGCTTTTGGGACCCTTTTCTTCATACTGGGTTGCCTCACCCAGCCTTAATACAAGGGAGGTCCCTAGTCTTATTGCAACTTGATATGCCATGTTTGGTTGATATCCATGGGAGGCCCTGCCCTTTTCTGGAGAGACACATAGTTGGAGTGGATGGGGAGGAGGACAGAGGAGAGATGGGGAACTTGGAAGAGAGGAGAGAGGGGAAACTGTGGTCAGGATGTAAAAAAAAAACTTAATTAAAAAAAAGACTAGTCAGTATATATGGAAAGGGAAGAGGAAGGAAAGGGGATGGAAAGGAGCAGGGTGATTTCATGCCCTCCTTTCCTCTGCATGGAGGTAGCCAGCAGATTCTCCTCGCTCCTGATTAGCTGCAAACACTAAATCTCAGAAAAGGGAAGTCACTCACTGAAGAGGGCTTTTCCTCCTCTGGTCTAGTGTAAAACTACACCGGTTCCATTCTACAGTCTTCACACTATGTAAACAAGTTGTTTACAGGAAATTAAGGGTCTGATGGTCTGCAGTCCCTCAACAGTCTAGCATTCTTTCCTTTAGATCTTGCTGCTCAGGAGAAGTCATCCCCTCCCCTCCTGCTTCCTTTCCATGCCCTGTGCTTTGCACATCCTGGCCTCCTAGGCTTCTGGCTCAGAGCTAGACCTCCTCATCATGATCTTCTTCCCTTTGGTACCCCTTTCCCATTCTCTCCTTAGCAGTTCTAGAAGGCAGGTGAGAGCAAGGGAGGCGGTCCCATCCAGATGTGCCAGGTGGAGGGAACAGCAGACACCAGAAATGAATGCTCAAGAGCCTGCTCCAGAGTGCATATCCCTGGGGCTTTGCAGTCTCTGCATCAGGGACCCCTGAACCTTCTAGAACCCTCAAAGATGGTTCCAAGGACAACCAATCCCTCTGTCTAAACTAGGTACATGGGGATGGCAGAGGCATGAGGTGTATTGCCATTCTAGCTTCTGGGAAGAAGGACTAGGCTAAATCAAGTTCCAGCCTAGTTCTGGGCTCCAGAGCTGACAGGCCCCCAATGGGCATGGGCAGTGGCTGTCACTCCTGTCACTGAGAGCGCTCGTTATCAGCAGACAGCCTGTGTGGATTTAACTCTCAGCCCTCTGGCTCCCCACCATGCTACATGACTCCTTGATGTGTGTAACCACCCACTCCACATTCCCTTCCCTCCTGATGTCACTTGTTTGTTAATCCCCTGGGCAGATACAGTCTCTCTTCTGGCACACATTTCTGCATTCCGCACACCAAGTTAACTGGCCTGGCATTTACTGCAAAATCCTGGCACTGGCTGCTATTTCTGGACTGCCTGGGGACACCCCTGGCAGGATCTGTGCTAGTGTTGGCTCAAGAAGGGATCTCTGAACACGTGTGTGCTCGCTCAGCAGGCCTCGGGCTCAGAACCCTTGGAGAGGGGCTGGGGCATCCTATTTAGTTACTATTCCATGATTAACCAGGAGGCCTTGTCTCTGTGGCCTTCACAGGGTCCTGCAGGGGCACTTGGCATTGAATTTCATCTGGCTGAGCTGTTCTTGGCAGCAACGATGCTGAATGTTCCTCTCCTGCCTAATGTGGTCAGCATGGGGCTTTGAATTCTTCTCCATGAAACCCATTTTCCATGTCGGTAAGCCAAGTTGCCATCCACACACTTCAATCAGAAAACCCCAGTCTGCTCCCAAGTCCTTCCTCTGTTACTCACATCTATTCTCACAGGCTCTCAGTGACTTCCCTGTTTTCAAACCAGCAATCATTTCCCCATGCAAGCCTGTGCTAGCTTGCTCCTATGGCTACGCTCAAACATCACTAAAGCAACAGAGGTTTATCCTCTCACAGTTCCACAGTTGGTACCACTGGGCTGAGACCCTGGGATTGGCAAGACCACCCTCAGACACCAAAGGGGTGGATATTCTCCTGGTCATTCAGATTTTGGTGACAAGCATCGCTTGGCTTGTGACTTCATCTCTCCAGCGCCTGCCCCACAGTGGCCTTCTCCTCTACCACCCATAGTGAAATCTCCCTTTCTCTCCCCATCTTGAAGATACATATAACTACATTTATGGCCCACCCAGATGACCAGGGCAACTCTCTCAGCTCAATCACACCACCAATGTGTGCTGGGTCAAGTTCCCATGGCTGACACTGCCTGCTTGCTCTGCATGTCGCTGTCCGTGGTCCTGACATTTTTCCAAGGAGAGGCGGGTTCTCTTATTATTTTGCTTGTTTGTTTTGAGAAGGAGTTTCTTGTAGCTCAGGCTGGCCTCCAACTCCCAGTGTAGATGAGGAAAGTCTTGAACTGCCGTTCTTCCTGCCTCCACTGCCCAGGGCTGGGCTTGCAGGCCTGTGCCAGCACACCCTGCTTCACTGTTCAAGGTTATAATGAAGGTTTTGTTTTAACCTACGGTAGAAGGAAAAAAAATCCTACCTCTCACCATGACTCTTAACCTTTTAGCAATTATATCAAGTTTATTTTATTTCTTTTTTTCCTGTTTTTTCTTTTCTCTTCTGAGACAGGGTTTCTTTCTGTAGCCCTGGCTATCCTGGAATTCACTTTGTAGATCTGGCTGGCCTCGAATTCACAGAGATCCACCTGCTTCTCCCTCCCTGTTGCTGAGATTAAAGGTGTGCACCACCACGGCTGGCTATCCATCAAGTTTCTAAAGAACTATATCTTCCTCCTGGGCGTTGGGGAATGACTGGGGCCCCACCCATTCTGCACTCTGTCCAAGCAATGCTGTACGGCTGTGTGAGTGGTGTTGAGACCCCATGGGGAGGCTGCACGTGCAGTGTGGAACGTGGCAGTTTCCATTCTTATCTTCTAATTAAGTGCTGAATTTGTTCTTTCAGTCACTTCCGTGTCATCTTCAGTTTTTCCTCATTGTCTCCCCACAGCCAAGGCCAGTCCAGAGCTGTGATGTGTTCATACCACCCCTCCTCGTGGTCTTTGGTCAGTTCCACATCTCTGTGTCACACAGCAGTTCAGCTCCTGATAGGTCTCCCTGCCTTGCAGTTATGCCTGGGAATTGGCCCTCTGTATAGGCTGGAGGGCTCCCATGGTGCTCAAGTGCCAAGGCCAAGTTCTTTAAAAAGGCATCTTGCCAATGGGCCATGCTTGCTCCTTCTCCAGGTGCGCTATGTGGCCGTCTCCACTCCTCCCTTATTCTCAGTCCCAGGGAACCTTCTTCTCTGGGGCTATTGAAGCCTCATCTTTCTATCCCAGACTCACTGCACCAGATGCTTGGGGTCCATAAGAACTTAGCCGCAGCACTGGCAGGAAGGCTTAGGCTCCTCAGTGGGGCTTCCTCAGAGATAATTCCCCAAGGTGGTTCTGGGAGCTTCTCCCAGGTCCACAATTTCTCAAACAAACAAAACAGAACAAACAAACAAATCACATTCGTTTCTTCAGCACACATGGAAGCAAGGAAAGCAGCCACTCACTTCTGTCCCTTGCCTTCTAAAGTCCATGCCCTGCCCTAATTGCTGTGGCTTCCTTCTCTGAGTAAGAAGAGCTGAGCCCGTGCTTCTCATGGACAAGAACATGACTCCATTTTCCCCCAAAGGAACCTGTGGCCAGGGAGGGTAAGACACCTAGGCAGGTCACAGGCTGGAAGCTTTCTCTTTCCTTCCTACTACCAGCTCTCAGACCCTGCTTTCTCTCTCTTCTCCTCCAGTGCACAGAAGCTAATGTCTTCCAGCATCCTCCCAGACTGTGATCTGCCTGAAATGTTCCATGAACCATGCTCAGAATTCAGAAATTAAGTAAATATGTATTTCATGGAGAGAGAAGTCACTCCCACCAACCTGGGCGTGAGTCCTACTCTCTCCCTGTGGGTGTCTCCTTCTTCCAGGCTGTGCAACTCTGAGCCCAAGAAGCCTTTTCCTAGGGAGCCCAAGAAGCCTTTTCCTAGGGGGAGGAGGGGAAGAAGGAAGGTTGGAGGACACACACACACACATGCGTGCACATACACACACTGGTGGGAGGTGACAGACCCTGGGGATTTGAGAGTTCTATGGTTCCTGCTGTAGGGGTTGTAGCATTCCAATTGCTCTGGATTTGAGATGTAGAGTCCTCTGGGTAAGTGCAGTAGCCAGATTCATGTGACTTGTGTGGAGAGAGAGATTGTTGATGCAGTAGAGTGGGCACACAGCTCCAGAGTGAGAAGGGAGGGTACTAAAAGCAAGAGCAAAGTGCTGGGGTGGGACAAAGGTTCCAAGGGGCTCCCGGAGAATGGAAGGTTCCAACTGGGGGTCAGAGTTTAAGGTGTGGATTGAGGGACTCTTCCAGTACATGTATGGAAATAAATTTTCAGATATGGGATATCTGCGGAGAGGACAGAATTCTGGATATGATAGAAATGGGGATACAATATTGTGTGTGTGTGTGTGTGTGTGTGTGTGCTGAGCATCACATAGGCCAGGCATGCTGGTCAGCATGAAAAGTTAGACCTAGTGACGAGAAGAACCAGGAAGACTTGAGAGGAGACTGATGTGGGAGTGTCATATCAATCTGTTGATTTCATTGGCTGAGCAATAAAAGAAACTGCTTGGCTGGCCCTGATAGGTTAAAGCATAGATGGGAGGAGTAAACAGAATAGGATGCTGGGCGGAAGAGGAAGTGAGGTCAGACTCTGCTCTGATTCCAGAGGGACCGGACAGCCGCCATGCTCTGCTCTCCCAGGCAGCTGCAACCCACGATGGACTTAGGCTAGAATCTTCCCGGTAAGCGCACCTTGGGGTGCTTACACACATCATTAGAAATGGGCTAGTCCAGGTGCGAGAATTAGCCTGTAAGGGCTAGAGTTCATGGGCCAAGCAGTTCTTTAAATGAATACAATTTGTGTGTTGTTATTTCGGGCATGAGCTAGCCAAGCGGCCGGGGTGTTGGGGACGCAGCCCCGCCGCCCTTATTTCAACAAGGAGACAAAGGTAGAGGCTCACAGCAGAAGTCTGCTGACCCCGGGAGCAGAGGATTACCCTGAAACAGCTCCCTACTCATATGCCCTCCCTGACCTGCTATGGCTCTGCACACACAGGGTCCCCTTCAACCTCTATCAGGTATCCAACCAGTCTCACAGCTCGTACAGTGTGCCCTCACCATGGGGACACAGAACAAATCAGTCCCAGACATGTTTCAGGGATGTAGGATCATGAGATGTCCCTGAAAGAGCAGAATCAAGGGGAGGCAGGGAGCAGCAGAAAGTGTGAAGGGAGCCAGGGTGATGAGGCTAGAGGGGAACAGAGAACCTGGGGTGCAGAGGCCAGAGGTGGACCATCAAGGACCAGGGTCTGGGATACACACGTGCCTATAGGGGGTAGGTAACAATAAGAGAATGAACGGAGGCTGTGGGCAGGAGACGGGTCCACGTTCAAAGATAATAAACCTTCAAGCCTGATGGAGCTGGGTGGGTGACACGGGTGGGGGGAGGCAGGCCAGGTGCAAGAGGACATTTGGGAACCTTAGATGTCCAACAGAAATGGATCCACACAGTCAAGGACATTCAAGGTAAGAAGTCAGCCTAACAGTGGGCAGATCAAACGATGCTCAGTTCCCAAGTCATAGTGGGCCCGGTCCAGCGGAAGCAAGAAAAGGAAAGTTCAGTTAATGCAGAGACAGCTGCCAAGAACCACAGGATATTCCACTTCTTTTATAATCTTGAACTCCTTGACCCTCCTACCACCACCTCCTAACTGATGAGCTTGTAGCCATGTGCCAGCATGCCTGGCAGCTGCTACTTCTTCAGAGAGCATCGTTCACCTTTTGGTCTGGGTTGACTCTAACATCTGCCTGGACCGTGCCTGCTCGAGGACCTCGTGTTCCTGTCCTTTAAGGCGCTCACCCTCAGACCTTCTCAGCAAACCCCGTCCCTGCCTCTCCCCAGGCTGACATTTCTGGATCTGTTGACCTGTCTGTCATCTTCCAGTCCCCTTCTGTTTCCCAGCACAGAGTTCCTACTCTCCCCAGCCTGCCTGCTTCCTACAGAGCATGTCCTAGGGGGTGTGACCTCCCCTCCCACAGCCCCCTAGAGTTCCCCAATCTGCTTTCATTCGCTCTGCTGAGGTGGGCACAGGAGGGGCACATACACCCCAGCGCCATTGTCTGTGTTCTTTGAAACGTTTAAAGGGATTAGAGCCTGGGAGCGGGCGAGACGGCCCCTGGGGTGGGGGATGCATGTTCAGTGGGCTAGAAGATGCACTGAGTCTTCATCTCCCCTGTTTAGGGACCTGGCAACGGCAAGATAGAGGGCGTGGGTGAGGGGTCATGCAATTAATTCTGCTTTAAATCCAGTTTGGTCTTCTCCATCATTAGAGCCACAGACACTGTTTCCATAGCAGATTATCTGTCCCCAGATTGTTGGTCCGTACTTTTTCCAGTGAGCAAGGAGGCAGAGCTGAAGAGGCAGGATACAAGAGTGGAAATGTTGAGCATAGGTGTGCGCAGGACCCGGGCCTCACCCAGAAAATTTGTCCCATGCCTCAGTTTCCCTGTCTGTAACAAAGGAGAAGTGAGTCAATGAATGAGTATTATTTACTAAGCCGTTGGTGAGGAGACTTTTCTCCTTGTCACAGCTCAGAGGGAGATGGAAGGCATGAGTGGGGGAACTTGGAGGAGAGGTTAAAGGCTCAGAGAGACACGCTCACCGCTGTGTGGGCCTGAGCATGGGCCCGACTTTCTATTCTGCATTTTCTCACCCATCAGGCGGGACTGGTGGGTACAGCCTTCCAAAGAGCAGATCTCAGGCTCAGCATGCAGCTCAGCCAACAGAGTGCTTGCCAAAGCATGCATGAAGCCCTGGGTCCCACCCCCAGTGGTACATGAGCCTTGCATGGTAGCACACATCAGAAATTCTAGCATTTAGGTGGTGGAGGCAGGAGGATCAAGGAGTTCAAGGTCATCCTAGGCTATAACATAAGTTCAAGGCCAGTATAAGCTACAGAAGACCCTGTCAGAGAGAAAAGGAGATTCTTTAAAAAAATGATAATGATGGTGATATGGACTGAGGGTCTTATAGCCAGATGATGTCACTAAGCCCTTACACAGAGGCCAGTGCCTCTGCCCTCACTGCTCCCTTCTCAACAGAAGCCCTTTGGGATTCCACTCACCCAAATAAGTTAGTAACTAGGGACTGGGGTGACCCACCTTGAAAGTGCAAGGGCTGGGAGGTCTTCTTGAGGACCTTGGACACCACCCCAAAGGCACCAAATCTCTTCTGGAAAAACAGAGTAGTCCCTACAGCAGTGGGGTTCACAGTTGAGCCTGAGTCCTGCACTCTGATGGTCTCCTGGGCTGACTGCCACTCCCCTACTCTGGCTGTAGGAGCCCTTTGCTGTGTTTTCTGAGTTTGGCCCCTAGTCCTCAACTATTCCATTGCCAGACGAAGAAACTGGGGCTCAGAGGGGAACACTGCTAAGACTGTGTTGTTTCTGTTTGTTGGTTTGCTTGCTTTTGAGACAGGGGCTCACTATGTACATCTGGTTGCCCTGGAATGCACTCTGTAGACCAGGCTGGACTTGAACTCACAGTCTCTATCCTCCGAGTGTTGTTGGGATTAAAGATGTGTGTTGTTAGGCTGTTTATTCTTTAAAAGTAGGAACAGAAGTCAAAGGTCCAGCACTGCCTTGAGTCTCTCTTCTATTTTGTGGACCATACCCTACTCCACATCCCTGTCTCCAGCTTTGAAGACTAACTCTCTAGCTCTGTTCTGATGCTGGGGCCCTGCCTGCATGGGCCAGGGTCTATCTGCTACAGCACAGAGTACCCCTTTGACCCACAGATCTGGAAGCTACCCTCTACCCCACCTCTTCAGCCACCACCAGTGGCTTTCCAGTCCTCCCTGGGCCCTCTGAATAATTAGGAGATGCTTCATTCACCCTCAACACATCTTGGTACACAGAAAGGACCGAAGTGACGAATTCTCACCACCCACATAGGCGTCATCTTGTGTCAGGTGCTGCTGGTGGACCCAAGCAGGACCCAGTATCTCTTCCCCAGGCCATGAGACATCTGCTCTAGACCACTAGGGCCTCTGTCCCATAGGCACTGTCCCTCCTCCTCCAAGGCCAGACCTCAGGCCTAGCATACTGCAAAGAAACCCCCATACTCACAGGGCCTCTATGTCAGGTGTTTCCTCTCTATCACTTGAGACAATGGAGGTTCGGAGAGGCCAGACCATTTTCCATTTGATCCAGGTTACAAAGCTAGACCACATGATTTGGGGATCTGATTTGATAGCAAAATACACAAAACACCCGATGCAGGAGCCAAGGAGCCTCCAGACAAGAGGATCTGGAGTTTGCCACTAGCACATAACCAGGTCAGTGTCAGCTCTCTGATCTTCCCCACGACAGCTCCCTCTCTCTAGTCCTAGTGCCCTACTTGGATATCACTGCAGGGACACCTCTGAAGGGCCTTGCTAAGAGTTTAGGTTTGGGACACCCAGGAGGCCTCCTCCCAGTGACCCACCTTCCTGAGGTTCTAAGGTGTCATGCACCAGGGAGGGTTGCTTCTCAAAGCTAATATTAGCCCTGTACTTACCCACAGAGGATTCCTGTGCTAAGCCTGGGTAGGTACTACCCTGGGAAAAGGGATGCTGGCAAGGATGGAGACTTACCCCGCTAAAAGCAATATTGGGCTAGAGAAATGAGGTTCTTGATGACAACGGGTTTTTTAATCCTGAGGAAATTGCATTAATGGCAGGGTGATATAT
>NW_026067892.1:19634451-19669561 GCF_014885135.2 Alexandromys fortis | reverse complement strand
ATATTCATATGTATGTATGGTATGGAGGGGGAGAGACTTTAAGATATTTGTGTGAACTTAACACCCAGCATGAGATCTTAAAGCTGACAAGTGAAATTTAGTTAGCAGGGTGCCCCTTATTCCCAATTTATTGCTTTACCAGGGACTTGTGTGAGCTGCAGGGAGGAGAACAAGAAACAGTGAGCCAGCCTGCGACCCAGGTACTGGCTGAATTATGAACCACAATTTACAAGCCATTATAAGCAGTGGATTCTGATGAGATTTACTGCAATCTGCCCCGAGGAGTGGTTTATAATATTTTGGAGCCAGACTTCACTTGAGGCTGCCTCAAAGGAGCTCAAAGCAAGAGACAGTAATTTTCATCACCCCTGGATCCACCTGTATCCATATTCCCAGGACCCCCAAGAATGCTACCCAAGAAGCTCAATCCATTTTGTCGGAGGAGGCAAGTGTAAGGCTTCCTCCTGCTTTCAAGACTTGGACACCCCTGGCCAAAGATAAAAGCAATCTCTTATTTAATATCCTATGCCATTCTGGGCAGGGTCTTTCTACAGAATTAGCTCAGAAAAATGCAGCCTTATTGGTTCATTGACAAAAGAAGTTGAGACCCCTGAGATACACTGATTTACCAGGAGGGATGTACCAAGATGGCTTTGTGAGCTTTGAAGCTGGGTGTGATGGTTCACACCTGCAATCCCAGGAGCACACTCAGGAGGCTGAGATCAGATCCTGTCTCAAAAAATCCCAAAGCAAGAAAACAATGGAGGCTTTGAAGCCAGGCTGACCGAGGTTCCAAAGACAACATTGGGTAAGTGATCAAATCCGAAAACACAAATCTTTCTGAGCCTCAGTTTCCTTGGCTATAAAAACAGGAATTAAGGAGGTTGGATTCATGGTTAAGACCCCTGGCTGTTCTTCCAGAGGATCTGGGTTCTGTTCCCAGCATCCAGATGGCAGCTCACAACCACCTGTAACTCCAATTCCAGAAGATCTAGTACACTCATCGGCCTCCACAGGCACCAGGCACACATAGGGTGCACAGCACACATGCAGGCACAAACACATAAAATTAAAATAAATATTTTAAAATGGGAAATATGCAAGACAATGTGGAGGAGTAGAGAGCTAGGAGGCCTCACACACTAGAATATCAGGTCTCCTATGGCTGGTAAAGCATGCAGTGAGTGAAACTCCAGGATTTGGGGCTTCCAAGCTCTAGCACTTTCTACCTGCTACCCTGCCTGTCAAGGTGGTTTGGAACTTCCTCAACTTCCAAAGCCAGGGAGCCCAGCTTTTCCTGAGACCACCTCCAGAGTCACAATCCCACTATACCTGTTTATAGGGAATGACATCAAGAGTCTCAGCTCAGCTGGCCACAGATTCTGTTGAGTCCAGTGAGACCCAGGGTCTGCAGAACTCAGCCCTGACAGTTCCACCATCAAATGACTGGGGGCACTCTAGTCAGCTAGGTGGCATGGGCTTCTCCCCTGCAGACCTTCTCAGAGCCAGCTTAGGCCACTGCAGCTCTCGGAAAAAGAGCATCCAATGGAAGGCGGTGGAATGGTTCCCGGCCAGGTTTATCATAAACAGAACTGGGAGACTTGGACTGATGGGTCCAGGTGGTTTGGAGGTATCAATCAGGATACAATCTCTGCTTTTCAGCTCACTGGCTTGTGACCTTGGGAGACTCGCTTGAGCTCTGCTGGCTCGTGGTAGCACATTCATGTGTATCTCTGCTATATTTAAGGTAGGAAGAAGACAGTTAAGAGCCACGTGGCCAATTGAAGACCACATGTCTTGGGAATAACTAGACAGGATCTCAAACACTGTCCCCTCCCTGGGCCTCTACCAAGACAATGGCTAAAGTGTGTGTCAGTTCAGACTTCATGCAACTGGGTTGTCTGCAGGGCGGGACTCTGCTCCAGCTCCTGTGGTCCCCGCTTCAGGCCAACCCCAGGGAGAATGACGAAGGAGCCAAGGGGCTGGCAAAGCTTAATGTAGCTTTATTAATTAATAATACACGAGAAGCCAGGATCTGTCTCAGAGGAACATGCAAAGGGAGGGGTAGCCAAAGGGACCAGCCAAGGTACAGGGAGAGCCATTCTGCTAAAGTTCAGCTGGGAACGGGGACTCTGTGGCCACAAGACTTGCTTACAGTAGTCCTTTGTCTCTGTCTACTAAGATCTAAAGATGTGATTCAGGGGGCAGAGTCCTGGCTGGACTGTCAGTAAGAAGGGCATCGACTTGATTCTGCTGTAGAACAGAGAATCTGAGCATCCAGCCTTTACATTGGGTGAAATTTGCCTCAGAATGTAGACACTGGGTAGCGATGGATAAAGGGTGCTTGGAGAATACGGCCTAGGGAGTTCATGGTATCCCCCTCGTGGCTGCCTATCTCCCTTCACCAGGGAGAAGGAACTTGGGCGTCACTTCAGACCATTGCACCAGCTTGCCTGGTGGTTCAGATGGATCAGGACTCAGAGTTTCTGACCTGGGGCAAAGGATACACAGAGGCCACATCCTCACAACTGGGATGGGCACTGCTGGAACCCTGTCTGTCACCTCTCTTGCATTCTTATCTACATGCACAGTTCTGACTTGCTCCTTGTTCTGTGTGTCAGAATCTCAGCTGAGCCCCAATGCCCAAGCCTTCAAAGTAAAGGAAATAGCACGTGCAAAGGCCTGGGGGTGTGAGAAGGCGTGGCCCAACCATTGGAAAGGGATTGCTGTGGGGTTGGTGCCTGGAGTCAGAAGCAGAAAGAGGTGAGGAGGAGACTGTGGCACCTTCCAAGCGAAGGAAGGGATTTGAACTTCATCCCCAGTCAGCCATCTGGGGGTGACGGTGCTCAGATGAGTGAATGACACACAGGGCTGACACTCGGGAGAGATGTCTCTAGCTCCGCGCGTTGTGTGGATTGAGAGCGAACAGGAGTCGGGGGAGGCTGGGGAGGCGGCAGGAGACATTGATGTGAAGGGGGTGAGGACCCCAGCCAGGAGTGTGCTTGAGTCTGTGGGTGTCTCGGCTGCGTGTTTGGGGCTGTGGCGGTACCGCGCCAACAGTGCAGCAGTGTGTAGCTAAGAAAATGTGTGCCTGTCATGATAACCGGGGTCCCAACATCCCCTTCAAGGGCACACTCCTAAGGACCTGACTTAGGGAAGGGGATCACAGAGGACCCCAGCATTCTGTCCTGAGCGACCAGAGGGCTGGAACACGAAGTTGCAAACTCTGCATGAAGAGAAGATGTGGTACCTTGGGAAAAGGGAACTTTGAGGTTCCTGAGCGACCTTCAGGTAAATAGATCTACTTATCCTCCAAACATGGGAGTTGAAGCTATGGGTCCTGTCTGCCCTCCCTAACTCAGTCACTCCGGCTGGGTTTCCTTCAGTCTCCTCACTGTCCTTGCGGGACTGCATGGTTGGGATGAATACAGAGCCGGCATGAATCCATAGTCCACACCCTGCCTAGAGGCCTGGCCCTCTGGTTCTCTGAAACCAGGGCTGATGTCCCACTGGAGACTCTATTTATCCTAAACTTTCAGGTTCAGGGGTCTCTGTTCAAAGGGCCTAGGTTGCCTGCTCTTAAAGGGGCCCCATTGTTCTGGTCTGCAGCAAGAGGCCTGGGACAGGGCAGTTAAGCCCCTCCCAGCTGCAGAGGCCCTCGCAGGCCCTGATTGCAGCTGGAGCTGTAGGAGCATCTGCAATTAGCTGCCAAGGTGACAGTCCAGACAGAGCTGCTAAACAGGCCCATTAGAGAACATTAGTGAATGGACAAGACAAGCTGGACACTTGGCGGGGGGGGGGGTGCTGGATTGGTGGGACCGTAGTTGGGAGGTTGACCTGAGACATGTCAGGGAGGGCAGGCCCTAAGGTGAGAGATAGGTTGTGGGGTGAGGGGCTGTTCTCCTGTAACCACAGGGCCTCGGTGGGGTGCCCATCTGTGGTCACTCCAAGTCCACTTGCAAAGTGACTTCTGCCCAGCCCACAGATAATGGCTTTAATGGGGCCTCTTGCACACGGAACACTTAACGAGCCCTCGTCCCAGCCATCAGCCCCATTAGCTCAGCCTTGGTGGCCAGGCTTGGGAGGGAAACAGGGGGGAGGACCCATGGAGGGACAAGTTAAAGGTTAACCAGTGAGCTAATGGGAGCTGAGTAGCTCCCAGCCTTCCTTCTTTAACTGCCAACCTACAGAGTCTTGGCCCCAGGACTCTAATGCCCCCAAGACCCTAGGGACATAGAGTCTGAGTCACTGCTGTAAGCCCGAAGCCTGGTAGCAAGGCTGGCATGGGGCAGTTTCTTCCAGATAGCGTGTACTGAGGATGAAAATGAGGCCCCTGCTTCAGGCTCCCAGGGCCCTGGCAGCAGGTGACAATGATCACAGAAGCCAGCAGATGTGGCTCAGAATCCAGAGAATTGCTTACTGACTGTAGCTGCACCCAGAGACACAACCTCTAGGTACCCCAATTCTTCTGCAGCACGGGGCTAATAACAGGGTGGGTTCCAGGGACGTTAAATGAGACGCTGTGTGCAAAGAGCTTGCTAAATGCACCAGGGTCGGGTGAGGTGGCCACTGTTGCTACCATTATTACCTAACTTGGTGTCTCACTTGGGGAACTTGTCTGAACAATAGCGGTTGTGGGTCCCAGGCCGCAGCTTCTGCCCTAAGACACGCTAAGGGTATCCTTAGCTGTGAAAGCTTCAGGGATCTGCTGAGGACGGGTTGGCACTGCTAGGGAAACTACAACACAAGAGGAGACAGCCCAGAGCAACAGATCTGTGCTGGCGCGAGCTGATAAATGTCAGTGGCTCTAAGAGCATGCCTTTCTTGACAGTGCCTGGCCAGCAGCAAGGGCTTAGGCATGGGAGTGCAAGCCCAGAGAGAAAGCCTTGATCTTTGCCTGGCTGTACAAGCAAGCTGGGTGGGACTGCATGGCTTGGGAGGTGAGGGCCCGAGGTGAGGAAACTGTGTGATCTTCCTGAGCTAGAGCCACAACAAGAGCTCTAAGCAGCTTATAGAGGACCCAGTCCCAGCTCTCCCACCTGGCATAATTCCAGGGGTGGGGACTCACACTGTAACAGTAGTGAGGACTGCCTTTCCGGGCTTCTCCTCATCCCATTGCTGAATCCTGCCTCCATCCGGAGAAAGACAGACAGACAGACAGACAGACAGACAGACAGACAGACAGAGCATCCTCTCATACACAGAATGTGAACCCAAAGCAGAGAAGGGCCTGGTGACCTGCAATGACAGGGGGCAGGGAGGGGTGCACTTAATGACAGAAACAACCCCTCCTCTTTTCTGCCATCTCACTTAGTCCCGTGGTGTTAGAGGAAAAGCCCTTGCTGGTTGTTTACCATCGAGTCTGCGGAGCTGGCTCTAAGTTCGTTCTGACAGCACAGGGCTCTTCAGCCTACATCCCAGTGATCTCATATCAGACTGGAAGCGTCGTGTTGGAAATGTATTTACCATGCATAAGCTTTCAGCACTGCATCTCAGCTCTCCAGAGCACCGCGAATGTCAGTTGTCACCCCTTGTGACCAACTGGAGGTCACAAAGTGCCTCACTGCCACTGCTCAGCATCCAGGGAGGGGATGGCGCTGGTTGCTACCAGCTCAGGAAAAGATCCCAATCTAAGACCTGGAGTCTGGCTTCTGCCAAATGAGAGTCACAGTTCCTCCCAACGCGGAGAAAGCCTAAGAATATAAGGGTAGCCTGCATCTACCCGGTGTCTTCACCTAACATGGGACCACAGAGGTGGCTGAAGTCACCATAGTCAAAGCCGAACCCTCCACACACCCACTACTTCACAAGAAACCAACCTTGTCCTCAGCCCACCCACCCCATGACTCAGTCTGGACACCAGGGGTCTACCTGTGGTACCATCTTTCTCTCTCGGCTGTGAGAATATTCTTTCTAGTCACATAATGGTCAGAGATGCCACTATAAAACTACAGTTGGGCCATATGACTCCCCTCCCATTCTTTCCTTTGGTCCTTATTTATTTGCTTGCTTGCTTGTTTGTTTGGTTCAAACTGGCCTCAAACTTGCCAATAGGCAGAAGATGACCTTGAATGACCCTCCTGTCCCCCCCCCCCCACGTTTATAAGCATATACCGCCAAACTCGGTTTGTGCAGTTCTGGGTATTGAATCCACAGCCTCACACATGTTATGCAGGTACCCCAAGTCTCACATGGTCCCCTTCTTAACCCTTCCAGTGGCTTTCCATCATTTTTTTTTTTTAGGATCTAATTTAGTCTCTTAACAAGAGGAGGCTCTGTAGGATCTGACCCCAGAGTCCTGGCCAAACTACCCTGCTTGCCTCCAGGGTCCCAGACACAGGTGTTTTCCTTCCTTGCACATTCGCTTTCTCCAGAGCACGGGTTGTCCCCACCCCACCCCACTCTCACTCATCTGTGGAGCTTCCCCCCATCACATGAGCTGCAACACCCTCCTGACAACACTCCACCTCTCCACTTCCTCCTGAAGGTACCTTCCAGAGACAGAGGACTTGACCCTCCTGCTTCTGGTAAGGCCACGTGCATACAGGAGGACCTATCTGTTACCGAAGCAGCTAGTGTTACTGCACAGATAATAAAACCGAGTTACAAGGCAAGGCTAGGCTTTTTGGATGGTTACAGCCAGGAAAGCTGAATGGCCCGTGGCTCCCCACATGGGTTCAGCTGTCTTTAATTCAAAGAGACCAACCAGTGACTGTGGCAGGTCCTGCTTTCTCAGTGAGTTGGGGACATTGGGGAAAGGAGGCTCCTGTGACGTGCCCAGTCCCCTCCTTCCTAGCACCTCTCTGCCTGTGACTGATGCTCAGCCTTGGGAATATTTTTTTCCTTCTCATTCTTTCTCCACACTAGGTCTTTTTAGACGGTAATTACAGCCAATGAGGACAATCTGTCTTTTTATTTTTAGGTTCTGACACTCAGACCCCAGGCCCTGGACAGCAAACCCAGAAATAGATGTGACACCCAGGCGGGGCTCTGCTGGGCTGCGGGAGAGCAGGGCTGCTGTTGGCGTGTCGATGCATCATCCTTGAATTGGGCAGGGCATGGGGAGACCCTTTCTCAGGGTGCTGGGACACCCAGGGACTGGTCACTTCTGCTTTGTGACCTTGGGCAAATCCCTGTCTCTCTGCAGGCCTCCTCTTCCGGCCCAGGCACAATGAAGGGCAAGGGTGAGTGAGCTCTGGCAGCCTGGGTTCCAGGTAGAGGCTTCAGGCTGGGATGGAGGGGCTTTCCTGACGTTACTATGCTAAGAGATGACAGGAAAGATGAGCTGGCCCTGGGATGACACCTTGATGGACCCATCCTGCTGATGAGTGACAGTCCCTCACATCTTTCCTGTTCCCCTCTGCTTCTTCCTGTAACCTTCATTTCTCCATTGTCACAAAGTCACATCTGACCCACCCTTCCTCCTCAGACTGACCTCATCTTGCTCCCCCGTTGGCTTAGGACTCAGTGGAGCACTGGGTTGACAAACAGGAGGCACCAGTCCCCGATCTCTGGCTCTAACAAGCCCAGCTGTTTCCTAGGATGCTCCAGCTGTCAGTCAACTGGCCAGCCTTTACTGCAGGCTCCATGGTGGCCATCTTCTCAGGGACCCATCCACATGGCTTCTCATTTAGAACCTCTCTAGGGTACCAGGCACCGGGCTATAGCAAAGAACTGCTGAGCAGTGTCTGTTCCAGCTGGAGGAAGCAGATGCCACCTTTCAGACCCTGGCAGAGATGCCCCCAGAGGCACAAGGGTACTATAAAGACAATGGAAATCCAGGGACCTTGGAATGTGGACAGGGAAGCTACCCTAACCAGGGTGACAGGGACAGCTTGGTAGGGGAGTGTGTTTGATCTGAGACATACTCACTGGGACAGGGGTGTTTTAGCACTATCGGGTCCCTGTGATTGGGGGAAGGGCACATGTCCCCCTCCACTCTGGGAGACTGAAAAGGGGCCTCACTGTTTGGAGGTTAGAACAGCTGCTCTTCCTTGGGATGTCAGGCTCTTGACCCACACCATTCTCTTCTATCTAGGGCCAAGGAAGCCTCAAGAGCTTCAGGAGAAATCTGAGCTCACATCCAAGACATCTCTCAGGTGAGTCCGCCCCAGCCAATTAGCTCCTCTGAACATGTCAGGACCCAGGCCAATAACTTGAGCTTTCCTTCTTTGTTCCCTGGGGTTCTTAAAGCCTGTAGGGCTGAACTGGAAGGCCCCTCAAGGGGGAGGTGAGCCCCCAGAGCAGGGCTTAGCCTGATCCAGTTCACATAATCAGCAGGCAGCAGAGAAGGGACCTAGGTCTATGCCCTGGCTTGGGACGCTTCCTACTGCATCCTGCCTCCTGCATACAAGGCTTGGAAAAATAAAACAGAGCCCAGTCTATCAGATTGCCTTCCCCTCCAAGGACGGTGAGGCCACAGAAGCTAGAACACTGGGAGAGTGCCCTGAGGCAGAATGGGTGCAGTCAATTGGCCCAGTCTGTTCTGTCCAAAGAGCCACAAGGTCTGGTAGGGTCCAGTCTTTCAGTAGACTTGGCCTCAGGCAAGGATGGATAGCTGAAGTATTAGGTAGAAGGGAATAGACAGCCTAGAGACTGTGGGCATCACCAGCAGCAGAGATAGGCATGGCTGGACACTATGAGTCCCGGATCCAGGTCTCCAAGTAGAAACAATGAGACATAGTTCTAATCTAGCAGCCTCTAGTCTGGGGCTGCCCAGACCCTGGAGTACTCGGGGAGGGAGGCAAGGTCCCTCTGGACACACAGCTCTATGAGGATCATCATTCCCATGGCTTTTGCCACTACATGTCATTTACAGCAACAAGGTGCCTGTCCCATGATCTTATTGTAGTGTTGTGGGGGGGGATATGATGTGGGAAGTGTATGTAGTAAGTATGTGTGGTATGGTGATATGCTGTGTGTCTGTTGTAAGTGTGTTATGTGTGTGTCTGTGTGGTGTACGTGTGATATATGTATATGGCAGGGGTGTGTGTGTGTCTGTGTTGGGTGGTGTGTGTGTGTGCATGATATGTGTATGGTGTGTGTTGTATGCATGAGTTGTGTTGTGTGCATTATGATATGTGGGGGTGTGATATGTGGTGTGTATGTCATACATGAGTTTTATGTGCTGTGTGGGTATGTGTGTGTGTGGTGTGTGTATGATATGTATGTATGGTGTGAGGGGGTATGTATATTGTGTGAGTCGGGTGTGTGGGGAGGTAGTGTGTGGTATGTGTATGTGTTTGTGTATATATGTGCACATATGTACACCCATGAGCGGTATTAAGTAGTACAATTTCTAAAACAAGAAGGCTCTACATTGCATTGGATCTCTGTTTCCTTCATACCACCTCTGATCTTTGTCTCTAGGCTGCTTGTCTGACTCCTATGACAAGAACCCTGCTCCTTCCAAAGACAGCTGGTGGTCAGGATGAGGAGTCAGGAAGATGGGCCGCAAGTTTGAATCGCTTGAAGGAGCTAAAGGCTACTGGAACCCCTGGTTCCCAGCTACCGCCTCCTCTGTCTCCCTCCGTACATACCTGTCACCAGGTCACCAGCCACACATGTCCCCAGCTAGACAGGCACCTCACTGGAACAGGAGCCTCCTTTTGACGGGGTAAGAGGATAAAGAGCAAGTGCCCAGGACGAGGCTTGGGCATGATGACGAAATGCCAGCAACTGAAATAAGCGAGCTCCTATCCCCGCATCACCTTCCCCCATGACCTCAGCCTCAGCATGGCTCTGCTGCTACGGGATGCATTAAGAAGGTGTCACTGGGCCTCACCACGCCTGTTTAGACATGGGAGCCTGGGAGATTGTCACAACCCACGATGCTCCCATCTAGCAGAGGGGGAAATGGGGGCATGGGGTGGGAAAATAACTCACCCTCGGACGCACAGCTGGACAAAGTGAGACTTGGCATAGTGAAACAGTCAGAAGCAGAGTCTACACTCCCACCCTTCTCCAGCCACCTCAAGTGCTTAGAGAAGTGGTTTTGACCTTTGGGACCCAAGGAAGCAAGACAGAGTGGTCACCCAATCTCCTGCCTGAGTCTTGGAATCCAGAGGCAGTTTTTGAACATGGCTACTTGTTCCCTTGCCACCGTAAGTGGGGAGAGGGGGGCTCAATCAGTGGGGGTCTCTGTCAGTAGGGGGCTCATTGATGTGGCTTCTAGAAGAAGAGACAAGGGCTTTCGGGGAGAGCAGAAGAGCTCAGCTCTGAAGCCATGTCCCCACCACAGAGCGACAGCGCTCTCCAGAACATGCCAGCCTGCACACGTGCGCACGATATTAAAGTCATATTTTTGGTTGCTGGGAAGGCTCGGTTGTTACTTCCTCTGCCCTAGGCAACCCGCTGGTCCAGCTCCCCTTTCTCTTCCCCCGCCCCACTGCAGAGCACCATCCGCCATCCGTTTGTATTTATATAGATAAATCGGCCAGGCTAATTAAAGTGCTCTCGCAGCAGTGAGGGAATTAATAAAAGGACTTGGAATGGAGCCGACCTAAAGCTGGGGTGCTAGGAGCCAGAGCTGAACCCTCGGCAGCAAAAGAGGCCAGAGGGGCCAGCAGACACGTGAGCCATCCTCCTCCCCCTGAGGGGAGGCTGGGGGGACCAGGAAACAAGGCTCTGACAGGATGTGCCCACTGGGAGTGCTGCTGGAGGCCATGGTATCTCTCTGCACAGGGAGCATGAGCCCTTGAAGTAGGAGGGGTGTTGATTGACAGCTTGGAGAGGAGGGTCATCTTGTGGTGGTGGAATGCATTAGGGACAGCTAAGAATGCAGACTCTGTTTACAGATTGTCCCTTACAGCTGTGTAGCCTGCCCTCTGTGAGTTCTTTTACCAATCTGTGCCTCGCTTTACATGTGTAATGGTCAAAGACTGGGGCTTGAGAGAAACAAAGAAAGATTGTGGGAAGCCTGGAAGGGAGGAAGAAGATGGAGATGGGGTTTGTACCAGTTCTGTAAGAAGACTAGATCCCGTGTCAAATTTTGGCTCTCCAGCTGAGCAGCCTTGGAGCCCAAGGCCTGCAGTGGTTTGAGTCTTTGAATGTTACAGACGAGACCACAGAGTGTCTACGGAAAGAGTTCAAGGCATAGCCAGAAATGTCCAGAGTGGCCTCCCTTCTTGGACTCTGAGCATCAAAAAAACCAGGTTTTAAATTCTCAGTTCTGTGCCTCATGGGTCAAGGAAAGAAGCCACGGGGCCTGATCTAAGAACCCCCTGGGGTGGTAGACACAGAAAACCCAGCAGAGTTAGAAGAAGCCAGCCTGTTCTTAGCCCATGCCCCATCATCACATGGAGAGGAGCTTGCATGAGATTGAGGGAGAGAGGAGCTACCGGATTTAACCCTGCGTGGATCAGGGGACCTCTTGGACTTGGAGAAGACCCCACTGTGCCTGGGGGATGTGGGATGGCTATTTTGCAGGATAAGACTGCAGCTCATACCAGGTTCCCAATAGAGAGATGCTAGCACCAAGGCTTGAGAAGGACTTGTCAGGGCCATAGGAGGCTCTCTCACGGAGGTATGGGGAGGGTCGAGCATCTGGTCAGCCTTCAATCTAAAATGTACAAGGATGCTTGACAAGAATTAGGAGTCCCTGTCACTTCAGCACAGACACACACTAGGTGGCTGGGGACTGGGCATAGCCCTTCTCTGACTCTTATTTGTAAACCCCACAACTGTGAGTCCTAGCCTTTAGGGGGTATAGATACCATCACTGGGAGCAGAGCAGGGTCGGAATTGAGAGCAGATTGGCTGAGTTGCAACCCTGGACACTCCGGCATTCACGCATTTCCTCTGACAAGGGGTCTTATTTAGTACCACACGTCCCCATTTAATATGACCTATGAGCATATCTATATGGGAAGGGGCAGGTCACAGGTGGGGGAAGGGGAGGGCTGGGCTAACTTGATTGTGCTGGGTGGGACAATGCCAGGTGAGAAGGGAAAGCCACAAACCTTAGGAGCTACGGGGTGGTCCCCTCCTGCCCTTTGTCCTAGGAGCACATGACTGCAGGGGGCACATGAGAGGAAGAGCCATGGTTGATATCTGCTCAGGAGGAGCAGGCACTCATGCCCTGGTCCCCTGCGGACCCTCCTGCTCCCCTTAACCTCCATCATCTGAGATGCTGTTCTCATCAGTCAGTCTCGGTGCTGCACTGGAAGCTTCTGCTCAGTAGGACATGTCCCTCCTCCTTCAGCCTCAACCCACCACACAGGCAAGCACAGCCCCCCCCCCCTCCCCGCAGCGTTCAGCTTTGCCTGTTCAGGCTCCATTGTCCTGCTTCCCCCAGCCCCGGTCTTGCTGGCCACTCATTTCCTTGGTCATTAATCACGCCGCTCGCTCGCTCTCCAGCGGTGACTTATTTTCCCTCCCCAGCTCATTTGCCTACAGAGGAAAAAAACAAACGCTTCCTGGAGCTAGCTCTTTTCTTTCCCGTCTTCCCTCCCTGACCTCAGAGATGGGTCCGGGATCATCTGTCTGCCCTGCAAGGAGGTAGTCTCAGCCCCCTACTCTACCCCTCTCTCGACAATCAAAGCAGTAATTCCCAGGGGCTCCTGAAAGATCAAAGAGCTTTTGAGCTCTGGCTGGAGGTGACCGGAGCAATGTCCAGGCCTTCTCACATGAGCTCCCGGGTCCACTCCACCCACCTCTGCCCTGCCAGCTAGGATGTTGTATAAGCTAACGAGTTTAGGATCCTCCAGTAGAATAGAACTTGTCATCTGGCCTCTCCTGGGCAGACATCAAAAGTCCCACAGAGCAGGAAGTGACTCATTGCCCATCCACCAGGGAAGAAACAACATGGGAAGCCGTCCCCCCCCCCCGCCCCCACCCAGGGACAGGCCCTGAGGATAAAGGGTCTTCGGTAACACTGGCCAGACTGCAGCTACCCATGTTCACAGGCAAGACCCACTGTACCTCCCAGTGAAGCACAGGCTAGCCCCAGGAGATGATAACAGAAATAGTTCCAAGCTTCACACTATAGCCAAGTGGAATACAGTCCTCAGGAACTGGGTGCAAACCAGCCCAGGAGAAGTGGTGGCTCTAAGAATCGGCGATTCCATCTGAAGAGTTGGGGCAACAGTGTTCCTGGCTTCCAGCGGGGTGCCGCAAATAGAGCGCTCAGCAGTGCCTGGCACCTAGGATGCACCCCATAAATACTATTATTTATTATTGCTATTATCAGGGGCTCCTGCGTTAGCATTGGAGGCAAGCAATTGAGAGAGACAGCATGCTAGGGATGGCCTTGAATCGACTATTTTTCAGAAATAAATTACGTGCTAAATCTGTTCTTCTGTCACTGCCAGTGTGTGTGACACAGAAACCCCTCATGGCCACGGGAGCCGGCATAGAGCCCAGAAGCAGAACAGAAAGCTGGGCGATCTGTCCGAGGACATTGGGACCCCAGGCATTGGGTGAACAGCTGCAAAGAGAAAACTCCACCCTAAAGTCATAGAGTCTACAGCCCAGTGAATCCATGGGCTCTATCTTGTACTGGACACCCGACCTGGTCTGTGATAGGACCGGATACTCAGCCCCAGCATCCAGCTCAAGTGCAGCTGTAGATCCCGTGATCCTGCTAGAATCCTTGACTGTTCTGACCCCGAGGAGTCCCTCCTGCCGCACATCTGAGACCCAGGTTTAAGACTCCTGGATTTGAACACTTTGCTGGGCCTAGGTAAGAGGCTCTGTCTGGAACTGCTGCAGCTGCGCAGTGACTTAGGTGCCGATCTGATGCCCAACCATGCTTTGGATTGTCATGGCGAGGCCACAAAGCATCGATGGAAAGAACCCAAGGCACAGCCTTGTCCAGAGTGGTCTCTCTCTTCTTGGATTCTGTCTGAACTTCAGATTTCAAAGTCCCACAGTGACTGGAGCAAACAGGGATCTGTACCTACCCAGAGCACAAAGGCACTATGTGGGCCAGCAGTACCACAAGGGGACAGTCTTTCACAGCCCTTCCTGGTGGTGGCGGGGGTTCCTGGAGCAGAGGAGACAGTCGGAAAGCTAGCTTTAGCCCGGAGCTGGGATCAGTTGTACTCCTTCCGCTCGACTGCTCCATGACCCTGACTCCAGAGGGACATTGAGCCAAGCCACCCTGTGATGTAAGGGCCCTTCCAACAGAAGCAGCTGAGGGAGAAGTTGAAATTGCAGAGGCAGAAGAAGGAGGGGTGTTCTTGAGAGGGGACACCTGCGGTGGGTAGGCCTGACCTCACCCACTCAGGACTGCCTTTCCTGCTTGTAGACAGAGCTGTCCCTTTCCTTCTTCAGTATGGCCGAGACATGGGGATGACCATGGCTTTAAGCAGAGGGCCTTTGTTGGCTGAAAGAGACCTCAAGACCATTCTAAGCAGTCAGATGCAGCAGCAGGCAATTGCATTTAGGTTGCTTCCTGAACAGAGGTGCTTGCCTGAGGGGCAATTAGGAGATGAATCCAGTCTCACTAGACTGCCAATCCCAGGCTTTTCGGGGTGGGACTGGATCCCCCCACAGCGTAAAGACAAGGTATGGACCAGTGATGCCTTGAGAAGGCCTTCCTGTAGGACTGCTGCCGGCCTCCTTCTCCCGAATTGAACTGTAATAATACTCCTCCTTGCTCCAACTTATCCCTCAAGGGACATGGGACCAGCGACTGCCTGAGAAAAAAAATCAATAGACTACAAGTGCTTTGAGTGCCTTGAAGATAAGCTTTGGGACAAGGAGAGTGGAACACTTACTCTGTAATACCAGTGGGGATGGTAAGGGCTCAGGGTGTCCGCTTGGGAGGTATGTATGTGGCAGACAGCCACTTGTGGGCTTTGGCATTTGAATCTGTCCCTCTTGCTGGCCTGAATGCTCAGGTTATCCACAGGCCACCCTGGGTGAGGGATCCTCTCTGTCTTCAATGTTTCCACCACACTCTTTGACTCAGCTCCCTCTACCCAACACACGGACCCGGACACTTCAATGCAGGGCGGAAGAGTGTGCAGCCCAGGTTAAAGCTTGATTTTGTTCCCACACTTGGCAACCTCCACCCACCTTCCTTCCCAGACCTCAGTTTCCAAGCGTGGCCTTTCAGGGCTGCAGAGCCCCTCTATATCCGGTTCATCCTGGAGTCACGCAGAGCCCCACTACCCCCACTTCATCTCTGAAGAAGCCCAGATAAAACGGAGCTAATCCATGCCAGGAGACAGGCTCTGTGCCTGCGGGGCCCAGGCACAAATTGGGATGTCCTGCTGCATTACTTCCGCCGAGTTGGACCTCGACATCTCACCTCCGCACCCAGGCAATCCGGGGACTGTCGAGGGGGTGGGAGGGTGGTGGGGGGAGGGGGCCAAGCAGTCACCGGGTCTCCATCAAAGGCAATGGAGAGAGAGCAGTCCAGCCGGAGAGGATTTTTAATGACCCCAAATCCTGGCACCTCATTATGACTCTGATAAGGCGAGGGGCTGTCGCTCCCAGATGCAGCCAAGGGCTCCCCAGAGAAATTTCCCTGCCTTCTTGCTAATCTTCTTATAAACATTGTTATTTATTTTCCCTTATTTTATCCGACATATGTCAAGCAGCCCCTGCTAAGCCTGTGACATCTCCAGGGAGACCAGAGGAGGTTGGCCTGTCACTCCCCCAGCCCTGCCCCCTTTCCGGGTCCTGGGCACGAAGCCATTTAGGCCTGTTCTCTAGGCCACCAAGTTTGGGCCCCAGTGGATGGTTTTTGAGGGGTATAAGAGTTTAGGCTGGGCTAGGAGGTCTGGACAACTGGGACCAAGGCGTTGAGTTAGCAGGTTACAGGCCATGGCAATTGGGGTTGGTTCCAAAGGATATGTGTGTGTGCCATGGACAGTGTAGTGTGTCAGCCAGCTGCTTTTGAAGCCTCAGGTTTGCTCTGAGTGTCCTCAGCTAACACCCAGAGTGGTCGTCGATGTGTTTGGCCTTGACTGAGGCCACCCTGTCTCAAGCACTGTAGTAAACACTCCAGTCTCCTTAGAAGGAAAGCCAAGGGCCAGGGAGGGGAGACTGTGCACGCAGGCAGGGCAGCCCAAGCTGCAAAGGAGCCGTCTTAGGCTTTTACCCTGGTGCCCAATTCAGCACCAATGTCGTGTTTCCTTCACACGTCCCAAGGACCACCTCCCTCCAGCCCTTCGGGAATCTGGGAGAGGAATAAATCCAGACTCCTCTCCCCTACTCATAGAAAAGAAACAAGCCAAGAGAAGGTATATGGCTATCTCAGGGTCATACTGCCAAGGCGAGAATCCAGACTGTCTGTTCCAGGTCTGAGATCTTTCTGGAAGGCTTAGGACAGAGTAGCACCAGGAATTTACCCACTGTTATGTGGTGCTGGACCCTAGAAGTAGTCTGACCTTCTCTGCCACTGTTACGGAGCCTGAAGTGATGCTGGAAGACTTCAGAACTTCCATGAGACATAGAAGATTCTACGACCCCCTCCCCACGTCCACATTGCATACCTATATCCCCTTTGGAAGCAGCCCCAGTGAAGTGACTCCACATGACCCCAACACGACCCCAACAGCATTTTGCCTGGCTCACGGTGAGGTTCCAGTCTTACTGTTGATGTGGTTGTTAGTAATTACAACAGTTCCTTGTCTCATTGCTGCGTCAAAATACTCGACACATGCCACTCAAGGAAGGAGCGTGTTACCATGGCCCACAGTTGCAGACTACAGTCCATCGCCTCAGGAAAGGCATGGCGGCAGGTGTGTGAAGTGGTTGGTCACAATCGGGAAGTTGAGAGAGGTAAGTGCTGCTCTCTAGGCCATTTTTTTTTCATTTGGGCTGCGACCCCACCTGTGGAGTAGTGGTACTCACGTCTGGAGTGAACCTTTCCTTCTGGAACCCCCCAAACATACGCCCATAGGCTTATCCCCTAGGTGATTCTGTCAGAATCAGCCATCTCTGGGACTAACACTCACTGAGTATCCGTGAGACTCCCCTTAAAGGAGCTGGCACTCCATTCTACAGATGAAACAACTGAGGCCCTGAGAGGCATGGCACCTACCCACAGTCACATAGGTCTTGGGAACAGAGCCAGTGTTTGTCACAGAGCACTCTAGACCCTGTGTTCAGTCTCCACACAGATAGAGTCATCAGAACCTGCCATGTCTCCCCATCCAGTTCACAAGTGGGGACCCCACTAAGGAGGTGGCACTGTGCCTGCCTGTGGGTCTTTGTGACAGCACCCATGTTCCTAGGGCTCCCTCCCTAGCCTCAAGAGCCCCTTAGAAACAAAGGAAAATGTCAAGAATATTACATTCATAATTGAGTAAGACCTGGGGAAAACCGTTAAACCGGTTTCATATTTCCCAAATGGTTCATCGACATTTTTGAAGACCTGTCAGATTCTTTGACCTAAACTTTCTCTGTGTGTAGATGAAAAGGGAGATGTCTAGCTGGGCATGGTCATGCACGTCCCCAATTCCAGCATTCGGTAGGCTGAGGCAGAAGGATTGCTTGGTGTTCAAGGTCGGCCTGGGCTACAGAGTGAGACACCATCCCAAGGGGCATGGGGGCACATTGTACCAAAGCCAGTTGGGAGCATCACTGTAGTGCCAGTCATAGAGACTGCCACCCTGCAGGGGGCCATGAGGTGGGAAGGTCACGCCAGGCTGAGATGCTCAGAGCGAGGTGAGCATTCATGTATTTGTGCAATTGCAGGGGCCAAGGAATCTGGTCACTTGATGGTGCTAGATGCCAATTCACGTCCAGGTACCTTTTTAAGCAGGAAATTGTCATCTGAGGATGACCTTGAACTTGGGATCCTCTTGCCGTAGCCTCCTGGGTGCTGGGATTCCGGGTGTGTGCAGACCCCACAGTGCAAATGGCTTTGAGCAGAGTCCAGGGAGGACACTAAATACAATGGGCAAGACTTAAAGAGAAGCCAAGCACTTACATGGCCTCCAAGGGGTCCCCCAGGAGCTTATTATCACCATGCAGAGTCAAACACAAGTCCACAACTTTGGGGGGGGGGTGAAGTGTGAGCCTGCACTGCATGTGGATTGGACTTTAGCTTCTAAAAAAGGGCAGTGGAGGTGGAAATCCATAACCCGGCAGATGTCACTAGATCCAGGTCCTCAAGGGCAGGTCCTGTTGTATGGATCTGTGTGTGATGTGATAGCCTGTGACCCATGGTTGATCCTTGTCAGGAAGTATTATACAGCTAGCATCATGGCGGCTCACTTTTCAGATCGCTTTCTTCCCCTTAGCAATATTCATTTACGCTTTTTCTTTGACCGATCATGGCTTGATAGCTCATTAGTTTTTAAGGCTGAATAGTATTTGTCTTAGTTAGGGTTTCTATTGCCATGACTACAGCAGAAGCATTTAACTGGAGCTGACTTCCAGTTTCAGAGGCTTAGTCTGTTATCATTGTGATGGGACATAGTGTCACGCAAAAAGACACATTGCTAAAGAGGTGCCTGAGAGTTCTACATCTTGATCTGCAGGCAGCAGGAAACTGGGACCAACCTGAGTGTAGCTTGAACACATAAGACCACAAAGTCCTCCCCGACAGTGACACGCTTCTTCCAACAAGGCCACACCTCCTAATAGTGCCACTCCCTGTGGGCTAAGCATCCAAACACATGAATCTATGGAGCCATACCTATTCAAATCACTATAGTGTTCTTCTATCTTTATGCCTCAAAGTTATCAGTTCCCCTCTTAAAGGTCATCATGATTACTTAAGGGCGGTTATGAATAAAGCTGCTATGCATATCCCTCTGCATCTTTCTATATGAGCAGGAAAATGTTTGCTTCACAGAGTTAAAAATGAAGCTGCTGGTGTGTGGGATAGGAGAATACAGCTTTATCAAAACAAAACAAAAAAAGCCTACTAAACTGTCTTCTACAGCAGAGGCCCCATTTTGCACTCCTGCCACCAGCCAATGAACAGTCCTGTTGCTCCCTGTCCACACCAGCGCCCACTACTATTAGAGTTCCATTCTGATCCTTCTCAAAGGTGTGCCTCTGGGTGCTGGCTTCAGTGGCAGTCCCCTTAGGGACTGTGGTCTGCCCATCCTTTTTCTGGATAGCCTGGCGGTCAGTCATCAGTCTTCTCCAGATTAGGACTTCTATCTGTTTCTAATTGGGTGAGTTGCTTTCTTTGGAGTTTTCAGAATACCTCCTGTATTTAGGGTAGCAATCTCCCAGACACTGTTCCCCATGCCTCTGCGCCAGCCTCTGGCTTGTCTTTACAGCATACTTCACAGAGGTAGGGAATACATCTTTACAGCCCATTCTCACTGTGAGGTGTCTTCAGAGCTCATTAGAGAATCACAAAGAAGCAGGTGGCACTAGCCCCTAGTCTTCCTAACAGGTGGATGGAGCCTGCTTGTCCAAGTGCTCCAGTTCCTCCCAGGGTTACAGGCAGTCTGCTGTATGACTGAGTCCATGTATCAGGAAAGGAGGAACTCTCGAGCCTCAAGATGTACATTAGGTAAGTCTTTGTGTTCTGAACCAAAATGAGGGGGTTATACCAGACATCAGGGGATTGAACTTCCCCAAGAACTCTGCCAATGAGGAATTCAGAGAGTAAGAAATGGGTTTCGGGCTATAAAAACCACCGTTTCATGCCAGATCAACACACCAGCCTTTCCCCCTTTTCTCTAGGTTGATTCCTGATTATTTTCCAGGTTAAAAAATAAACTGCTTCAACCTTGGCTGCAGCAAGAGTCTCTAGTACTCTTATTATGAAGTGAGGATCATTGTTTCACACAACAGAGTGGAAGCTTTTCATTTGAAGTCCAGTTTATCACTTTTTTTTTCTGCCATGGATCCTGCCTTGGGTGACAAGTCTAAAATGTCTTTGGCACTCAAAATGTCATATGAGTTTTCTTTCTTGGGCCCCAGGCTGCCTTCAAACTTCCTGCAAAGCCAGGGATGACCCTGAACTTCTAACCCTTCTGCCTTCCACCTTCTGAGTGCTCAGATCACAGGCAGGTACCACTGGGTGCTCATTTATGTGGTGCTGGAGACTGAAGCCAGCCCGTTAGGCAGGTACACCCTACCCACCGAGCTACACCTAGTCCCACTTTGTTTTCTGAGGCAGGCTCTTATGTAGTTCAGGTTGGCTTTGAACTCACTGTGTAGCTGAGGATACCTCTACATCCTCCTGTCTCTGCCTTCCTAGTGTTAGGAGACTGCAGGGTTAATGCCATGATGGGAATCAATGTGAGGACCTCATACTCTAGGCAGACACTCCCAGCAGAGCTGAATCCTCAGTCCCTTGGTTGCTCTCTGTGGGGAGGGCAAAGTCTGCCTTCAGACTCTTCATGTGCTACGTCATTCTTTTCAGCACCTTTTGCTGAGAAAGTGGTATTTTCCCTACTCTCACAGACTTTTCATTCTGGGCCTCTCGAGGACATCCCTTCACAGAGCCCCCACATCCCCAAATGCCAGTTTACCTGCAGCACCATTCTGGCAGGGAAGGGCCCTGTGGCCAGAATTCTTGGGCCTCATTGGCAAAACCCTGAATGATGAGGATGTATCAACTAGGCAAATCCCCAAGGTGAAGGGCAGGGCTGTATGCTGGATTGGGCTGGGAATGGGGGGCAAGTGGTTCTCTGTGCAGGGATACCAAGGGGTGACCGTCTCCAGATCAGTAGAATGGGGGCATGACTAGAGCCCTTATGACCATCAAAGTGACAGGTTTCTAGGGATGAGTTCAAAGCAGGGGTGGGCAGCCTGCAATCAGATCTCAGCTATTCACTCACTCACACCCACCTTCTCTGGGGTATGGGCTACGCCTGGGGGAAGGGAGCCCAAGGGATTGGACTCTGGGTAAGCAGTGCACTACAGGGCTGCTTATCCCCCCCCCCCCCCCCCCCCCCCCCCCCCCCCCCCCCCCCCGCACCTGGTCCAGCACCATGGACAGGACCCAGTTCCCAGGCTGATGAAAGACAGGGCACTTGGACTCAGCCAAGTTTCAGAGGGCAGAGATGCAGAGGCTGCTTTCTCCACACCTTGTAATCAGCCTTCCTATCAACGCTGGTTCCCTGGTTCCGCCTCCAAATAAGAGCCAGGCCAGCTCACAGACAGCATCAGCACTCTCAGCCGGGTACTAGGCTGATCCATCCTCACCCCTATGTCTCCTTCGTGTAGACAAAGTCAAGGTGGGACCTTTTCACCACGCCAGCAGATCCGAAGTCCTGAGAGGCTCTTCAGCATCTACCCATTCCCAGCAGGCCACTGGGGTATCTGCACTCAGTTTCCTCCCCAGCAGAATGGGGCCGGATACACCTTTTCAATTGGCCACTGTGAGGTGATGCAAGAACTCAGCAAAGTGACAGTCACAGGTCACACAGTTCTGGATAGATAGGGATCCCGGTGCCACAACTGGCAGCCCACGCTGGGGTGTGACCGTAAAAGCCCCGTTTCCGCTCATGCATCACTCTTCCCACAGCCTGGGTGGGAAGATGAGGGTGGACTAGGAATGGCAGAAGGCCCACTTCTATGGCTCTGCCTCTACCACCCACATTTCTCTGCATCGTTCTTCTGCAAGAAAAGTCGCCAAGTCCAGAGAGGGTTGGCAACAAAGCCAACGTCATGTGGCAATTCACTGACTCCCAGCATGAATGCTCCCCAGAGAAGCCAGCCCTCTTTATGACCAAAGTCCTTCTTGGCCTCTGCCTCTCTGTGACCACAGAGTACAGCATGCTCTCATACATCTGGGCTGGACGCAGTGTCCCCAGGGCATGACATTAATTTTCTGTCTTATTGAGGATTGAATGCTTGGCTAAAATCCAACAAATGCTGGCAATGGAAAGCATAAGCACGGTAGGGACCTTGTGCACGAGCACTCCAATCTACATGATACCCCCCGTCCACTCAGGCAATACTCACGGGCACCTTCACTGATACTTAAGCACCACTGAATGCAGTTACCTCTCAGGCTCACATGCTCTCTTGGAGCTCAGACGCATGGTTCTGCACCAGCAATAACACATCTCTGCCCAGTCTGGGCTATTCCCAAAGCAGTCATTGTCCTTCATCCCTTCCAGATCTCACTGTGGCAACACTGAAGACCTCTGGGTTGGCTCTGCACTGTCCTCCCAGCAGCCTGATCCCTGGCACACTCTAGGTCCTCTCGAGGTAACACCAGCACCCACTTCTCCTATCTAGCAGCCAGTGTGGCTGACCACTGACTGGATGCCTCCACCTACCCATAGTGAATCCCACGATCCCTTCATGGGCACAGAACCTCTGAGTTGGAAGAGGCTGTGGCACTAGTGCCCAGTACCCAGAGCACATGGGCACAGAGAACCTATTTAAGCCCCAGTAGGAGACAGATAAATGTACATCTAGGGGCCAGGGTATAGCTAACTGGTAGAGTGCCTGCCCAGTATGCACTGAGCCTTGGGTTTGATCCCCAGTACCATATAAACCAGGTGTGGTTAGGTGTGCCTGTAATTTCAGCACTCAGGAAATGGAAGCAGATAGATCAGGGGGTCAAGGTTATCTTTGACTGCATAGGGAATCTGAGGCTGACCTGGGCTACATGAGGTCCTGGTTTTGTTTTTTGCTTTTAAAGAAGGAATGGGGGTAGTCCCTCCTACTGACAGAACATTTACCATGTAGTCTCCTCCCAATGCCTTCCTTTTCATTTCCCACCTCCTCCTACACATCTGAGCATACCTTGCTAAGAGCCACCTCCCTTCTGCGTCCTCTCCCATACTTAACCAGTTTTAGGTAGGTGTGACCTTGGAGAGCAGAAGCCAGAACCTGAAGGACAATGGCTATTTCTGTTCTTCCCTGTCTTCCTGTTGGGTTTATTGAGAAGCCACTGTGTACAGGGCATGGAGCTGCTGCTAGGATCCAAACAGATGCATCCTCATGCTCTGCACAGCTGGAGAACAGATATAGGAGCTGGAGGTAGGCAGCAGCATAGACCAAGCCACAGGGAGGCCTCCAAGTGAAGGGAGCATTTAGATTGGGGCTTGGAGGAACTGGGGAGCTGGCTCAATTATAGAAGCTCTCCGTGCAAACAGCAGGCACGAGGACCGGAGTTCAGATCCCGAGAACCCACATCGATGTTGAGTGAGCACAGTGGACTATCTGCCATGCTGATGTTCAGAAGGCAGAGATGGGAAACCTCCAGAGAGACCAGCAGGCTAGACTAAGCTGAATCAGGGAGCCCTGGGTTCAAGAGATTCCACTATAACAGAAAAGGTGGGGACCATTAGAGGGAGACTCCCAATATCAGCCTCAGGCTTCCTTGTGCAAGCACTGAAGGGCTGGAGGGGCTTCTGCAGCCTGGCCACCTCTGTAGGGACACCAGCAGTGGTCAGCTTTGGAAGGAACCCACATCATGGCCCTCTGCAGCCTGCAGCACCTTTCCATCTTAGGAAGAGGATGTCTTTGAGAGGGACAGGGCAAGCCTTGATGAGCTAGCTCTACACCCAGGGCTTCCACATGTCTATCCAGCATCCTGCAAGCTGCCTTCTGGGCCCATCCTCTCTTGTGTTAGACAGTGGGTAAGCATGTTACCCCCGAACTCCTTAGGTCTTCTATCTATCTATGGAACCATATGAACCAGTGTGATCGTGGCAGCAGGTGACCATCCCCTCATCCTATCGCTGAGAGAGCCTTTCATTCCAATATCTTGACAGGTGAAGGTTGGGGAGGCTGAGGTACAAATCCAAGGGGCTCCAGGAAAGGAATCACCCTGGTCTAGATGATGAGGAGAGCAGGTCAAGTGGGCAGACAATTGACAGGCGGCCCAGCCCCCTGACTCTGCTCTCCAGCTATTGACTGCCAGGGTACAGAGAGCTTTTCTCTTTCCTCTGTCTGCTCTTTTAATTGAAAAATATAAAGAAAGGGCCTATTGATTCTGTGTAACTGATAATCTCTCCACTCCTGGGCCTTTTCAATCAAGAGCCTGAGCAAAACTGGAAGCCCTGGGGAAGAGTAGGGAGAGAAAAGAGAGAGGCGGGATGAAGGAGGAGAAGGAGGACAGAAGGAGTGGAGGGAGGATGGAACAAGGGGGAGGACAGAAGGAGAGGAGGAAGGATGGAAGGGGAGGGAGGAAGGAGGGAAGGGAAGGAGGGTGAAAGGAGGGCAGGTGAAAAGTAGAGAGAAAAAAAGGAGAAGAGGAGAAGGGAGGATGGAGGGGAGGGGAAGGAGGATGGAGAAGAGAGGAGAGAGGGAGGAGGGAAGAAGAGAGAGAAGGAGGATCACAGAAAATCTCAGTCAGGGTGTGTGTGGGGGTCACCTACCACTTCTAATTCGCCTGACCAGAATCTCATTCTGAGAAAGAACAACTTGGGGACCATCCCCTTTGAAGGGAGCTTGCTGATTCCTGAAGGTGTAATTATCCCGGACATTTATGTGTTCAGCAAGCCGTTTACAAAGGAATTTATACCAGCAAATCCTTTCCCCAAGAACTCAGGTTTACTGTAGAGCTCTGATGCAGGCTCCTCCCCGCACTGGGAAGGGTCTGAGCACAGATCACTTGTCTGCTTTGCAGATAAGGAGTCTGAGGTTCAGAGATGTCATAATTAGCCCATGGTCACACAGCAGATGGATTGGGGACAGTTGGTCAGAATGAGGCCTCTGAGCGCAGCCTCCCATGTTCCATTCCCAGAAATGAGGGGCTGGGGTTGGTTGGTTCTCAGGATATGGAGCTTGTTGTTAGGCATAGCAGCTCGCAGCTATAAGCCCAACACATTTCAGTCCAGCCTGGTCTACACATCAAAACCTTTACTCAAAATAAAGGAGGGAACGAAACGATACAGAATCCTGCTCAGTATGGACTATAGTTAGACTCGGAGAAGAACTTCTTAAAAAGGAGTGATTGTTCATGGTAATGAACTAATCTTCCAGAGAGAATGCTCATGCTCCCCCAGGTTCAGAGGGACAGACCAGCTACTCTGTCTGAGTCCCTTCCAGCACAAGACGGTGATTCCCAGAGTTTCAGGAGAATTGATGCCCATCAGCCCCGGTGAATCTCCCCCAGTCTACTTGTCTTCCCTCAGCCCACCCTATGACGTGAGCCAGGGAAGGTGCAGGGCGATTTATTGCTTTATCAATATTTAATATCTCCAGGGAGGTGACATCAGCAAAATTGCCTGGCCTAGCAGAACCATCTAGATAGACAGTGGGACCGACTTTTCATTCTCTGGATGCCCAGGCCTCCCCACAGGGGGGGGGGACAGATAAGATTTATGGATGCCTGTAAGAGGTACAGTGCTGCAGAGGGTGGCCTCCTGAGCTAGTATGGGGACTTACTGCCCAGGACCTCCACCCTTATCAGGGTCACTTGGTCTAATAGCATGCAGGCCAGGAGGATATGCCAGGGGCCCGAGGCCTAGAGATACCAGTGAAGGGCAGGTTATCAGTAGAGCTATGTGCTGACCAAACCCTTAGGTGGAGGACACCAGGGATAGTACCCCTGACCGTCATAGCCTCCACTCTACCTGGTTACTAGGTTCCTCTTCATCCTTCCTGGGTCTCAGCTTCCCTCTCTGGAGAATATATATTGGGGTCTCTGCCTCACAAGTTCATAGTGAGACATAAATGATGCTGGCCACCAACTCTGGAGCGCAGGTGCCAGGCCACCCAAGGTTGCCATCCCTTTGCTCTGCCCAGGAGAATAAGGGAGGCCTATAGGCATGAATGCGAACAAGGGAGTCTTTGGAATTTGGGATGAGGGAGAGGACATGCCGAAAGGAAGCCTTGTGTTGTTTGTGTCTCTGGAGTCTCCCGGTCCCCGTTGCTACCATCTGGGGACATCGAGGCTCAGGAAGGCTGACGAGGTATCTAAGTTGATACACTGTGAGTCCTGAATCAGAATTGCTGTTCCTGCTTGGCTCTGCCACCCCTCATCTGAGTGAAAGGGGGACACTCTTGGTCTCTTACAGGGCTGTCAGCAGGCTGGAAGGCAGGCAATCTTGCTTGAGTCTGCTTGGTAAGCATGCTTAGCACCTGCTGCTGCTGTCCTGTGGGGCTCAGCAGGCTGGACGGGTGAGTAGGGTAGAGCCACCCATGGAGGACAGGACCCTGCTGGGCCTGGTTTCAGCAGGGACTCTCCCCTCTATGCATGCAATCCTGTGGCAATGAAAAGGAGCAATTAACCAGGCCACCTGGAGGAGTTGGACGCTCTGCCTATAGAATGGGAGGAAGGGGCAGACCAACCAGATCTAAGGGGCCTAATTCAAATTCTGGATCTTTTCCCTTCCAAGGGCACCCTGAAGCAGTGGCTTCCCCGCTCAGAGCTTTGCCTTCCTCAAGGAACAAGCACTGGGCTTGGCTAACCTCCACAGGGCCCTGTGAGAATGGGAAGTTACTCTCAGAGGCAGAGGACTCAACCCAAGGCAGGCTAGGGTCCCACCTCCACTGGACGCTGGAAATGACCACTCCTGGTAGTAAAGCTGGGTGTTTTCATCCTTCTCCAGAGTAAAGTCCCACATTCAGCCCCACTAACATACAGCCAAGTTCATCATTTCATTATCAGAAAAAAAAAAAAAAACAATGAGATTTTGTGAGCGGTTTGGGTGACATGGGCATTTGTTTCTCCTAGCAACCTCGGCTCTGCAGATCCTGGGTCTGGGGACACGAGAGATGCTGTCCCCAATCAACCTGATGTTAAATACCTCCAGATCCAGCTGACCCATACACTGAGCCTTTCTTGAGGCAGAGCAGGGAAGTGTATTTCAACATGCAACACCGTGTGACTTCCGAACCCATATCTACAAGGTAGACTCAGCCTGAGGTGGCAGCATTAGTTCTGTCCCCCATCCACACAGGTAGCTCAGCGCCAGCCTCCACTGGAGGTGACTGTCCTGCTACTTGGGCCAACCCAAGTCTGTGTAGGCAGGGCCAGGGAGAGGGGAAGGGGGACCTAGCTCACCGTACTGGGGCTCCTCCCCACTCTCCCTTGGCTCTCAGGTTCCAGGGCTGGCCCCTGCCCAATCTATCAGCTGCAATCTCAGGCTTTGAAGCTGGAGACTTCCCAGACAGACAAAGGGGAGCTGGGAGGTGGGGGGAGTCCTGTGGGCGCCAGCCCAGGTGTGCAGCGATTATCTTGAGGGCCTAATCAAAGTGCCTTGTCCTGAGCTCTAGTAGTGAATGACTGCCGAGGATCCCTCCCACCGCTTCCCTACACCACGCTGGCTGCCAGCACAGTGACAGACACCTGCTAAGCCGTGGACCCCATCTATCCTCTGCCTGTTCTCTTTTTGTACTGTCACAAAAAGGGACAAAGCAAGGCCCACCTGGCGTTGGGGGGAGGGCTCGGAGTTCCCCATTTCTCAGCTGTGACAATGCCCTCCGCTGGGTGGAAGTTGGGGGCAGGGTAAAGAAACTGCCTGTGAAGGCCAGGACCCTAGTGATGAGCGTGGGGGCTGCAGAGAGATGAACAGACAGACGAGGGCGGCCTAGGGTGAGCAGGGGGCGAGGGAACCCAACCTGACAGATGCCAGCAGGAGTCAGGGCTGCTGGCATCCAAGACCAGGAATGGGTGGTTACTGGGCGCAAATCCATGCTCCTTACTGTGTGTGTGTGTGTGTGTGTGTGTGTGTGTGTGTGTGTGTGTGTGTGTATGAACACCTGCATGCATGTGTGTGCAGGGTAGTTAATGTCAGGTATCTTCCTCGGTCCGCATCTCACACTTTACCAATTAGGCTTGACCGGCTGGCCTGTGTGCTGAAGGGCTCCACCAGCCTCAGCCTTCTTGGCACTTGGATTACAAACGCCATCACCACCATGCCCGGCCTTTATGTGGATTCTGGGGACTGAGTTCAGGTCTCCATGCCCACGCTACCCACACTGTTCTGACTGAGCCACCTCCTCAGCCCCCAGCCTCAACTTTTTCTGAAGCACGTAGAGCACAGGGATGTCGAGAGGGAGTCAGGTAGATCCCACCACAGCGGTGCCAAAGAGACGAGCTAGGTGCCCAGCCAGACAGCACCCTCAGACAGCTGTCTTAGTGGCCCTGCAGGGTAGCCACATGGATGTGACAAGGGATAGAGTTGACCAGTAGCTAGGACAGACTAGCAAAACTTAGGCTAGGCAAAGTCAAGCCATACTTTTCTTCTTTGCCCTTCCAAACTGTTCCTAAGATGAATGTAGTGGCTCACGCCTGTCATCCTACCATGTGAGAGGGGGAGGCAGGTCATCTTTGGCTACAGCCCTGGGCTACACAGGACCCTGTTCCCTAAAACAAGCAACAACAACAAACTGATCCCAAGCCTGCCTCACAGCAGGGCTGCTGACAGCAAACAGGAGGAGAGTTGCAGACATGTAGCTCATGGCCTTAGTGACCCTCAACTTTTCCCTTAGTGAAGCTGAGAGAGAAGGGGGCTTGTGAGAAGGTTAACTGGGCCTCAGACCCATCTGGAGAAGATAGAAACACAGCAGACAGAGGGCAGTCCCCTGGGTGGGAAGCGATGAGAGCTGGGGACTCAGCAACAGGCCATTAAGATGAGCCATAGCCGCCCCAGGACCATCCTTCAGAACCAGGATGCTGGTGAGGGGGAGGAGCCATTACTCACAGCTAGAGGAAGTCTCATTCTGTGCACCAAGCCTTGGCTGGTATTGAACACACCATCGCCCTTCTCCTAATAAATGGCTTCGGGAGAGTTTAATTAACTTCTTAGCACCCTCAGGCAAGAAACCCAGCCCCCACTTCTGTGATATGCCTGAGTCAGCCACACAGAGGGCCAGGGGCAGCTTTTATGAGAGGCTATTGCTATCCCTGTGGAGTGGAAGTATCTCTCTAGGGTCTTGGCCAATTGTCCATGTCATGTTCAGGAAGATTAGGAACTGGCAACACAGGTAGCTTGTCCAAGGTTGCATGGCAGATGGAGACTAGAGAGGCTTGAAATCCAAGCCTTGAGCAAACAGGATCATTCTGGAGGCTTAGCTATCTACGCCTCTCCTGGGCCATGGCTGCACTGGATATTTGGATATGCAAAGTAGAGCGGTTGGCCAGTCACGGGTTCACTCCTTAGGACTCAGGGCAAAGTTGGCCTGAGAATCAGTCATTTCTCCTCCTCTTCCTCCATGATCATTATTGTCATCACTACCACCGCCACCACCACCATCATCACCATCATCATCACCATCGCCACCACAGATACCTACTTAGCTCCTTTGGAATCAAGTAGTGTGCTAGGCCCTGGGTCATGTTACCACATTTTGGTTGCCTGAACCTCTGAGCCATTCTATCTCTTTAAGTTGTGCCATTAAAGAACTAATTGTTGAAATAGGAGTGGCGGGGCTGCGTCCCCAGCACCCCGGCCGCTTGGCTAGCTTATGCCCGAAATAACAACACACAAACTGTATTTATTTAAACACCACTTGGCCCGGCTAGTTCCAGCTTCTTATTGGCTAGCTCTTACATATTGTTCTAACCCATTTCTAATAATGTGTGTAAGCACCCCAAGGTGCGCTTACCGGGAAGATTCTAGCCTCTGTCCATCCTGGGTCAGAGCTGCCTGGGAGAGCTGAGCATGGCGTCTCTGCTCCAGAGAGCAGAGCTGTTGAGTCTCTCCGGAAACAGAGCAGAGTCTGACCTCACTTCCTCTTCTTCCCAGAATTCTATTCTGTTTACTCCTCCCACCTATGCTTTATTTAACCTATCAGGGCCAGCCAAGCAGTTTCTTTATTGCTCAATGACCTTCCTCCATCACCTAATCACTGAACAAAAAGGAGAAACTGAGGACTTTCTCACTGTCGCTTCTGTCTTCTGATACCCTGCTGGGTCGAGGGCCTCTAGGCCATTTGTGTGTGTGTGTGTGTGTCCCATTTCCTCTGCTTCATTCCACAGTGTGTGCCCCAGACTTTCCCTACTTCCTTAGGCCAGCCCCCACCTTCATGAGACAACCCGAGTAGCATTTTCAGGAGCTGAAACTTAGCCTTCGGGACTGGACAGACCCAGATAGACTCCTGCCAACTGCGTGCCCCTCGGACAAACCACCTACCCGCCTCCCAGAGCCTGGACTTCTTCATATGGCAAATTAAGATGGTGTCTCCTGGGACACTTGTGAGACACTTGTGCTTGAATCACTTAACTCAGCGACTGATGCATCCTAAGACTTACTCAGTGAGAGGGTCGTTAGGACAAGGGGTCCACCTGGCCAGGACGTGCACCTCTTGCCTTGCACTAAGATCCCTGTCTTACACATTATTGTAAGGGTCCTCTCGCCCTGGAGGGCTTGTTCTACACCACTGCACAGTTAAAACTGGGACAAAGAGGCCTGAAGGACACTAGATACCAGAACAGAGCCCTTGAGCCCAAGGGGAAACACAGGTTGTGGGCTAATTAATTGTGTGGGGCTGACGGCAGACAGGGCCCATGCCTCTTGCTGGCAAGCCCAGAGTAACGGTAGAATAATGCGCTCTAATGCGTTGGTCTTCTCCAGGGACCTGTCTTTCAGTCCCGACCAAATTAATTAATGACAGGAGCAAATAAACCAAGCCAGCCTGCCCTGCCCAGAGCAGCTAGGATTCTTAGAGAAAAGCCTCTTTCTGGATGGGGTAGGAAGGGATGTGGCCTAGGGCCTGAGGAAAAGACCCATGATGTCATGTGGGACCAGGTAGAAGGGACAGGGCCTCGTGATCCACTGGCTTTGGTGGTGGGTGCCAGCACCAGGTTCATCTATATCCTCGAGCTTTGAGATGGAGAGTTCAGACTGCAAGCCAGGGGTGCCCCCATTTCCTCTTGAGCTGTCGAGAGTCAGTAGGGATCTGTGGAGATGGCTTAGTAGGTAAAGTGTTTGCTGTGCAAGCATATCCACTTAGTTCAAATGCCCACCAACCATGAAAAAGCAAGGCTTGGGGGAGCTCTGGGGAGTGGGTGTGGGGACAGGCAGATCTCCGGAGCTCATTGGTTGGTCAACCAGCCTAGCCAGTTGAACTCTAAGTACATTGAGAGACCCTGTCTGAAAAAATAAGGCGACCAGGCATGGTGGCTTATGCCTTTGATCTTAGCTCTCGGGAGGCAGAGGCAGGTGGATCTCTACAGTCTGAGGCCAGTTTGGTATATAGAGTGAGTTTTAGGCCAATCAGAGCTACATAGTGAGACCCTATCTTGAAGAGAGAGAGAGAGAGAGAGAGAGAGAGAGAGAGAGAGAGAGAGAGAGAGAGAGAGAGAGAGAGAGAGAGAGAGAGAGAGAGAGAGAGAGAGAGAGAGAGACAGAGAGAGAGAGAGACAGAGAGGAAGGAAAAGAAGAAAAGTACAAGGCAGTGGAGGAGGACACATGACATCAACCCCCGGCCTATGCACATACATGCACAGACTTATTTTTAAAAAGTGCACAACACACCCAGTGGACAAGTCAGACACATCCAAGGAAGGATGTCCCACCCATGGCTTCAGGTCAGGCCATAGCCTAGCACAAAACATGACTAACGCCAGCATAGCTCTCAACTGCTAACACCTGTGAGAATCCCCTGGGGGTTGAAGAACCACAGACCACAGGCCCTGATCCAGGGTTGCAGAGTCAATGGGAGGATTTAATCTTCCTGCAAGTTTCCATGGAGTAAGAGACTGACCATGGGCCCCGCCCCTAACCTGCTCAGTACACTTAGGTCCCCACCCAGTCTATTCAGTATTCATCCAGTGCCAGAGTCAGCACTGGATGGGAGAGAGGCTCTGCCATGATCTGTATAAAGCCAGTAGAAGCTCCACCTCCCCAGGACTAGGTATTAAGTCCATAGGGTTATGTTCACTCCGTTTAAAACACCAGGTCTATCTGTCTGTCTATCTATCTATATACCTATACCTATACCTATACCTATACCTATACCTATACCTATACCTATATCTATATTGTAATTCACTGATTCCAGTTAGCGCTGTCTGATGGAGTGTTGACTGCTATTGTTGACTTGGCCTTGTGACGATCTTGTGCAAGTGACCATAGCTTCAGAGAGCTGGTGAATGGAGCAGCTGTGCCAAGTCTGGAAGACTGCATTTCACAGGACTCCTCCCCATCTACTGGCTCTTGCATTCTTTCTGGCCCCTCTTCCATGATGGTCCCTAAATTTTGGGGGTCGGGGTTGATATCCACATCCCATTTAGGGCTACACATTCAACAGTTCCTTATTCTCTGCCCTTTGGAAATCTCTAGTCTCTGTAATAACTTTGGCCCACTGTAGAAGAGGCTTCTCCAAGACTGACTGGCTCTGCATGCCTCTCCATAAAGCATCAGGTCCCCAAGGTGCAGCCCTCTCTGTATAGACCGTCAGGCCCCACAGGGACTCCATCCTTTCTGCATCATGCAGGCTCTACAGGTAACAGAAGCCAACACCAGCTGACCTGAAATAGGATCCATTGAGTGGATACTAGGGACTCAGAATCACTGGAAGGGATTGCAAATCCTAGTTTCAGGAACATAGGCCAAACCAGTGTGGGGAGAACATGGCCACTGCGCACAGGAAGCCACCCCTTTCCTGCCTTCAAGGCTACGAACCACACTGCTGCCCATTATGGCTTCACCTGGACAATCACCGCTAGACTGAGTCAGCCACCAGAAAGGCCACCTAGAGCCCGAATGACACGCTGCCTGTCCCACATAACCAGCAGAGCTTGCATTGAGGTGCAAGGAAGGCTGGGAAAGTGCAGCCCTTGCTGCCTCTGTAGCAGCAGGCCGGAGTGGAAATTCTCCAGCTCCAGAAAGAGAGTTCAGATCTGGGGCAGGAAACTCACCAGTGGCCACTCTTGTTCAACACAGCCCACCTTTGGCAAGCATCCACGGGCAAACAGGCCACAGGAGGGGCGGGGATAAAAATAGCAGCTCAGCTGAGCGGCTGCCATGTGCCAGCGGGCTCTCGTGAAGCACTTCAAAAATCAGCTCATCCGAGCCTCAGCTCCCCCACGAGGGAGGCGCTGTCACGCTCTCTACCTAGCCCCAGGAAGACTGAGGACCATGCAGCCAGCAGGAAGCATGCTGTCACCTGATCCTCCTCTGCAATAAGTGCCTGGTGTTACCAACTTCATAAGAGAAAAAAAAAAAAAAAAAAAAAAGCTTCATTGGGCTCACAGTTTGGAGGGTGCTTTAGACCCACGGATAAGCTGCACGAGCTGGTGAGGGGACCAGAGTGGAGCCAGGCTGCTCATCATCTTGTGACCCAGAAATCAAAGCGAGAATGAGGACGAGGCAAAGTCTCACAGTCTTCACTTGAGGCCATGTCCACCCTGAAGATCTCCCGCCAGGCCTGTTTTTTAGGTTTCTGCTATTTTTGAGTGGTGACAGGCTGCTCAAGTGCTCTGTCTCTCTGTCTGTCTGTGCCTCTTTCTCTGCGTGGCACACACACACACGTAAGTATTCTTGCTCATGCGGGCACATGTAGAGGCTGGAGGTTGACGCTGAGTTCTTTTTCTGTTGTTTTCCCATTTATCTTCTGAGACTTCACTCACTGAACCTGGAGCTCTCTGCACTGCAGGCCAGCAAACCTAGATGTGCCTGACTCCCGCTCCAAGCACCAAGGTTACGAGATGTGTCCCACCATGCCTGGCTTTGCACATAGGTACTGAGGATCTGAACTCAGAGTTTCAGGCTTGCACAGAAATCACTCTACTGGCTGAGATATACTTAGTCCTGAATGAAGAACACTCAAACACTATCCTCAGAGGTCAGGGTTGACACAAAGTCCTGGACTATGAAGCTAAACCAAAACCATTGTGTAGTCAAGAACCGAGGCATGGAGGTGGGTGGGGTCAGTGTTAGCCATTCTCTCTAGAATATGAGGCAGGGGCCTTTCTTTCAGAGCCCATCCTGTCTGAACTCCCTACTGATCTCAGAGACTTGTTCTGTTGAACATTTGGACATAGTGACACAAAAGTCATACGAAGATGCTGAAGGTGACAAGAGCCAGCAACACCTCTGTCCTAGAGGCCCCAACATACTGGACGACTGAGCCAGCCCTGCCCAGCCAATGTCAGCTGTTACCAATAGTGAGAAAGGCACATGTGCGATCTTGATCATGTGATGTCTGGGTGTGGGGGTGATGGTGCCTGAGGTGTGAATCCAGGTGTTTCTGATTCTATCTGCATCGTGGAATCACCCAGATACTAAGAGTTGACAAGTCCACGCTTGAACCAGGCTCACCGCTACAGAGTTTCGTTCAGTGGTCTAAGGTGCACCTTGTGATTCCAGCATGTACCAAGGATGGAGAATTCCTGGTCCTGAGGATCTAGACTTCTCTTGCACCTGGGGAGATTTGGAGGCGGTCCCTGCTCTCCTCTGCCCACTCTAGGTATCTCAAGAAGAGGCAGTCCCCATCATGATGATTAGATACCACAATGTAAACTCAGAACTAGGGATTCCCCCATAGAAGTGTTGGAGAAGCCAAGGGCCCCTGGCAGAGCCAGAGCTGTGGAGAGGAGCCATACCTAGGTGAGAAATTTTGAATCCTGACACCTCTCTCTAGGAGGCCCTGGGTAGAAAGATCTTGCTCCTCTAGGTGTCCCCCACCCTAAATGGAAGTCTGGTAACAAACAAGCAGAAGGCAACTCTATTTAGACAGTCCCCTGCTGATAACCTGGACTACCCATGATCCCACGGTAGAGTCCTACATTGAAGGCTCCCTCAAGAGCTGGTTGCCACCACCCTTCATATACGGGAAAAGACCCAGGTGCCTATAGGGTCATTGTCAAATTTAACATGGAGGGGGAGAGGATAAAGTAGCTAGCATAGGGCATAGTGACAGAAAGACCTTTGGAAAGTGACAACGGCCATCATGATTGTCACCATCACCACCATCATTATCATCTCCAGTAGCGGCCTCAACACTGCAATCATTATCACCATCACCATCATGACCACCGCCACCTCCATCACTATCTTCATCACCACCATCACCATCTCATCTCATATCACTACCATCACTTAAGTCTTTCTTTACTCTGGTCCTTCCTGCTTGATTGCCTGTCACTCCCTTCTCTTGTATAAAGTGAGATAAATAAGAATGAACTATATCTTGATCCTCCATGCCCAGCTAACACACAGCCACCATGAGATGTACACTCAAGGAATTCAGGAAACCAACCAGGGCCCCTGACTGCTCTCTCTCTCTTCGTGTGTGTGTGTGTGTGTGTGTGTGTGTGTGTGTGAGAGAGAGAGAGAGAGAGAGAGAGAGAGAGAGAGAGAGAGAGAGAGAGAGAGAGAGAGAG
>NW_026067892.1:19605001-19634309 GCF_014885135.2 Alexandromys fortis | reverse complement strand
GGAGGGAGGGAGGGAGGGAGGGAGGGAGGGAGGGAAGGAAGGAAGGAAGGAAGGAAGGAAGGAAGGAAGGAAGGAAGGAAGGAAGGAAGAAAAGTAGGAGGCAGTGGAGGAAGCCACATTTCTTTTCAAGTCAGCCAAGTCATTTTCTAGTAAATGTCCTTCTGTGTGTCCCCTAACCTTTGGGAGGAGTGGGGGCTTGGCTGTCTTTCCATGCACAGAGAGAGTAGGGTGTGGAGAGAGTCCTCAGCCCCTTTCTGCCCTCAGACATTCTAGTCTTGACCAGTCAGGAGCCTGTTCACTCCGCTCCCTTTCTATAAATATAACGTGATAGGCTGAGGGTCCTTTTGATGCCCAGATCTGCCATCTTTCTAATCTTCAAGGTCACAACAGTGTCCCCTCCATTCTAGGGAGCTAGTGTGAGGGTAGACTGAGGCTGGCAGACCCATGTTGGTGCTCCTGTCAATCGAGAGGCCAGAGCAATGGGTCTCCAATACCACTGCCCTCTACCAAGAGCTCAAGATCCTGCCGAGAGCCTAAGGGGAGGGATATTTATGGTTTAATAACTGGCCTATTGATTCTCATTTATATGCTGCCAATGGGGCTTACCCGAGGAAGTTTGTAAATATGTTTCTGGCCTGTCCGTCACTCTGCCTGCCAGCCTCACTTCTGAGCAGGAGCTGAGCTAGGTTAATGGACTGCATGCCCTCTGCTGAGCCAAGCCCGGAGACACCAGACACACAGGCCAATCCTGCACCCCCTGAGCCCCAGTCCCTCCTGGTTCTCTTCACCACTGCAACTGCCATCATGACTGGCCAAGAACAACAGAACATAAGTAGCCCGCTTAATAGGTAAGCTTACAAAACCAGATCCAGTGTTCTAGATGAGTGCAGGGGAAAGTCATGTGTGGGGATGCAGGGGAGGGTGGCGTGTGGGTCTCCCAGCTCTTTTTGCTAAGAACCAGAGCTGACAAAATCCACAGAGATTTTAGTTATATCTTCTTTGGCTAGAGGGGCAGCTCAGACTCCTGGGTCTGGGAGAGACAGAGAGTATGGGCTCACCAAGGGAGGATCAAAAGCCAGACAGGAAAGAGGGGCTCCTAGGATCTGTTCTTAACCTGGGGGTTGGCCATAAAACATCACCAGTATCTTGTCATCCCACTGTGGCCTCTAGGAAGCTCCACCCCGAGTCTGTAGCAGGAAGCTCACTCAGGGGGAGACTGAATACTAGAACGTAAGAGAACCAGAGAAAAAAGAGAATTGCTGATGGCCTCTTCCACTCTTGGAGCTGTGGGGGTTCTGTCACAACAGTAACAGCCATGATTGAGAAATGGACCCTGAGTTTCCCCGACAAGTGGACCTGGTTCTTAACCAGGTAGCTCAGTTCTGGGGCCGAGTTGGTCCTGCGGTTGCCTGTCTGGCAGGCCCCTTGATGGCTCGGCTCTCTGGCCCCACAGGCTGATGAACTGCTTCAGGGATGGACTGACAGCCGAAACTGGTGGTTTGACTAGGGGTTGGCTGGCTGTCTAGAGACACAGTGAGGGTCTGAACGGAGCACCTGCAGAGTGACTGACTTGCCAGCCACAGATGTGGGGACTGACTGGCCAATTAAATTGTCTGGCAGATTGATGCCCTGCATCCCACCAGACAGACTTGGTGAGTTGTCTGACTGCAGGATGGCCTAACTGACTCATGCTCTTTTCACCACAGAGCATGGTAATTGTCTGATTGACTCTCTCACTGATGGACGTTGCGACTGACCACCTAAACAGCCACCTGACTGACTTGCCAGCGGATAGGCTGACGGCAGGCCACTTAGTACTGAGGCCTCTCACACCCGCCTTCTCAGTGAGTGTCAGTAGGCTGTCTGAGGATGACGGATGGACTGTCTGGCGGCGGTGGCTCAACTTAACTAAACTGGGCCATGGACCACCATGTTAATGAGCCAACTTGCTGGCGGCTTGAAGGCAGACCAAGTCCGCCTGGTGACTGGAGGCTGACAGGCTGACCACTGCTTAGCCGCCTGGGCCGCTGCCTGCCTGACCCAGATGCTGACAGATGGTTGACAGGCTGACCAACAGCGTCCACCGCCTGCTGTGCTGGCTGACAGGCCCAGCAGCAGCCTCACTTCCTGGCTGACAGGCGGAAGTATTTTTAGGAATCCTTTCTGGTTTCCCGTTCTCCCTTCTCCGACCCCTTCTCTCTCTGAGCTCGGCTTTTCTGCCTCGCACCCTCTTTTTGTTTTCTTTCTTGAGTGTGGACTCCTCCTACGTACAGAGAAACGTGGGTAGCATCATGAAAAGTCTAGGAAGCGAAGAACATGAGCTTCTGTGTACAGCCATCCCGTCTAGAACTGGAACAGAGAATCTTCCTGGAGAATTCCCACCCTGCCCCTGCCCGGGTCCCATCACATGGGTGCTCATCTCAGAGATACCGGGATGCCTTTGATGAGATCCATGGTAACTCCCTGATATACGGCGAGGGTTAAGTATCCCTATGTAACCATCTCGGTGTCTTGTCTTAGCCCGCTACTTGCCATTCAGTCAGTCCCCATGGTCTCTACACCCTACCTCCCCCACCCGCAGGAGCTGACAGAAAGCACAGTCCCCACAGAAGATCCACCATGTATCTTACCTGGACCTCTGGGGAACGGCAGGAATGGCAATGCTTGGCAAGGCCAGTACCAGTCGGTCTGTGCACTATCCTCCCTAGCTGTCTTCCTATCTCTTGCAGAGGTGGCCGCTGGCCCATGTCATTTTCTATTCGCTTTTCTATATGATTACAGTCCAAGCTCATGTACCCCCAAACTACCCAGTACCTTTGTCAGTGATCTAGACCACTGTGATTGCCTTGCACACCTCCCATGCAATAGTTTTCAGCTCTGCATTGATTATTCCAGATACAGCTATGATATATACACCCAACTCCTTCAGAGTTCACCACTGAGTATGATTCCAGGGTGCTCGAAAAATGGACACTGGGGTGTGTCTTACTGTGCTTTTAGGGGTATTGTTCAATGGTTTGTTGCTGATATACAGATTTGTATGCATTTCTCTTGTTGTTCTTGTGGAAGAGTCCTTTACAAGGTATGGGTCAAAGGACACACATGTCTATCTATGAGGTAGGGATACAAACATGTTGTGATAGCTAATCTTGATCATCAACCTGACTATATCTGAAACCAATAAAACCCAAGGAGCTGCAATTTTCTTGGTGGAATCATTTGAAACAGGAAGATCCACCCTAAATCTGGGCCACACCTTCCCGTGGCAGCCCATGGAAAAGGACAGAGAAAAAAGCTTTTGCTCTTTGCCTGCTTTCCCTCACCCTCCCTGCCAAGTTCTTCGTCCTGCCTCTGAGATACTTCTTCCTTCACTTTTTCAGGATTCCAGTACACACTGAAGACCAGCTGAGACAGCCAGTCTTCTTGCTTCTTGGCTTTTAGATTGGGAGACAGCCATTGTTGGACTAGCCAGCCTGTGGCCTATATGCCAGCCACTCTGATAAGTCCCCTTTTGATGTCATAGATGCATTCTATTCATTCTTTTCATCTAGAGAACTCTGATTAATATGTGCCATGCTCAGTAACGATAGGCTGTCCCCACACATACCAGGAATGAAAGCCTGGTTCTGATACTGTGACCTTCAACATCCACTCTCATGCTTCCCAGTGGGACAGCTGGGACCCCAGAGGAGGAGGGAGTCTGCCCACAAGGCTGTGATGGTGTCACAGAGAAAGTAACCCTGAGGGTGACAGTTTCCTGTGGAAGCTGTGATGAGGGCAGCAGAGCTCTGTGCTATTGGGACTCCAGAGGTCAGACGTCAAAGGCGAGGTTGTGCCATTCACTGTTCCTCACTGTAACAGAACAGCATGCACTGAGGGGAGGATGGACGTGCTGGGCTCGTGCTTGAGGTTTCAGACCACAGTCACTTGGTTCTGTTGCTTCACGGTCCCAAGGATCGCAGCAGAGGGCACACAGTGTAGCAGTGGCTCATCTCATAGAGGGAGGAGGAAGAAATAGGGAAGGCAGATCCAGGAACAAGATAGAAACCCAAGCAGCATGTCCTCAGTAACCAACTCCTGTAACTGGGCCCCACCTCCTGCAGCCTCCTGAGCCATGAGCTCATCTGGGGCTTGACCCATTGATGAAGTAGTGTATTCATGGTCCAAATACCCCAATAGTTTTACTACCGGGGAACATGAGCTTTTGAAGGCAGACAGGTATGTCACGGCAGAACCGTGACAAAGCTTCCAACCAAGTCATGCCTCCTCTAGGACTCTGGGCAACAATATATCCCTGGCCTTCTGACATCTGGTGATGGCTGGCCTTTTTGCTGGTGGCTGTGTGGCTTCAAGCCCTGCCTCTTAGAAAGATGTTCATTTATCTTTGCCTCACTCTTAGAAAGAATTATGTTATTAGATTTAGGATGTACCCAGATAATCAAAGCGGCTCTATCCTAAGACCCTAACATTACTGCAAAGGCCCTTTCTCCCAAGAAGGTGGCACTCAAGATGCTAGGGCGGGACATGGATAAACTTTTGGGAGGCTGCCATCGAACCTGCAGCCTGAGGAGCCAAGTGGAACTGATTTGGAGGACATTTTTGTGGGGAAACTGAATCCAACAGATAGATAGATACCAAGGAAGATGATAAAGCCAAGTCTACAGTCTGGGTCAGGCAGCAGAGGACCCACTGAGCACATGGAGACATTCAGCCACTTTCTCTTTAAGCCATAAGGAGCTAAGATGGGCTTCCAGGGCATAAAACAGCCATCAGATCATGCCTTTGTGAGTGGGTGGGTAGATGGGCCAGGGAGGGTGAGGCCCAGGCCCTGACTAAGATACACAAAACAGAATGTACATTGGGGAACCCTTCCAGAGCAGAGCTGGCTGTGAAGGGCAGACAGGAGAAATCCAGACAGGCTCCAACATTCTCACTTGAGGACAAGAAGGATGGGATACACCAGGAAGGGGAAATGCAATGGCTGCTAATGATGTTCAATTCACCAAGACCTAAAACCATCAAGGAGACAGACCACAGGGCATGTCCAGGAGGAAGTTCCTAGATTAGGTACATTGAACAGAAAGACTCACCCTGCCTGTGGCTGGCACCATCACTTGGGCTGCAGTGGACCACAGATACAATGTAACCTGCTGCCTTGACCATAGAGAGATACAATGTGACCAGCTGCCTTGACTCCAGATACAATGTGACCCTCTACTTGACTCCAGATACAATGTGACCAGCTGCCTTGACTGAAGATAAAGTGTAACCCCCTGCCATGACCACAGATACAATGTGACCAGCTGCCTTGACCACAAATACAATGTAACCACCTACCTTGCACTCTGGCCACTGTAGCTGCCTTTCCACCATGGTGGACTGTAGCATTTCTGAAAGTGTGAGTCTAATTAGACCCTTCCTCCCCAGAGCCATTTCTTGTCCAGTTTTGGCCACCACGGTGAGAAAAGTAACTAGGTCAGGTAAGAGTGAACCTGGGTTGGTTTGGGAGCTCTTGACTCTCCAAGCTCCCCTGCATGGTGTTCTGGGTCTGGAGTTTAGGAGAAAATCCTGAAGCAGAATTCAGAGTCATTGTCTGCATCCACAGCATCACAGGTAGCTTCTTGGAAACAGAAGAAGCTATGGAGGCACACTCTGAAGCCTGGGGGTGTTGATGGCATAGACAGTGCAAACCTGCCCCAGGTCTGTGGGATGTTGCCAGGGTTCAGGTCGCTATGCTGGATTCTAGTCCTGGACCTTGATTGAAGTACAGTGTTCACGATGCAGTCTTCTGAACCTTTCTCTGGGGTGACAAAGCTTGAAACTCTAATGGCTTTTATTGCCTCACAATGCACTTGTGTCCTGAGCTACCCACTGCCCACCTGTAGGTCAAGGAGAGGAAGGGAAGAAGGAAGGAAAGGAGGGAGGGAGGGAGGGAGGGAGGGAGGGAGGGAAGAAGAAAATGGTTTGGAAAATGACTCCATTGGTGAAGTGTTTGTCACATAAGTATAAGGGCCTGACTTTGATCCTCAGAACACAGGTTTACAGTCAGGTCCCAAGCATCAGTTGGAAGGTTTGGGGGTGAGGGGGGAATCCTTGGGGCTTGCTTGCACTGCAGCCTAGCCTTGTTGGTGAGCTTCAAGGCCAGTGAGAGACCCTGTCTCAGGAAACAGGGAGAGGGTGTGTCTGAAGAGTGACATCTAAGGTTGACTTCTGACCTCCACTTGCACATGAGTGTACACACACATACACACACACATCCATATGAACACAAACATGCACAAAAAGAAAGAGAGAAATGAAGAAAGAGAGAAGAAAAACAAGGGGGTGGGCCAGTCCTGGAATAACTATGGAGTCACTGTGGAGCCAAAGTCCTTCCTTCAAAGAACTTCTGCTCTGATGTGGGAGCTCCTGGGATGATGGGCAGAAAGGCCCACACCTTGTTGCTAAGCAACAGGTGAGCAAGTTAGCACAGTCACGGCTTCCTGGAGAAGACTGGCTCCAGGACCCCAAAGTGAAACAGAAATCCCCAGCTACTCAAGTCCCTTCCATAAAATGTAGTGTTTGTGCACGCCCCATCTCCTATATACTTTAAGCCGCCTCTGGATTAATTGTAATTAATACCTAATGCATTGAAATGTCACACAAATGGGTGTTGTTGGGAAAATGGCTAAAGCAAAACAACTCCCGCAATCTATGGTTCCAAATATCTCCTGTGACAGCTTATTGACTATGAGGCTGCAGAACCCATGGATAAAGAGGGCAGAGTGCACCCAGGAAGGCAGCCACCAAACCATGGTGTCTGCACCACCCTGGGGAGTGCTTCTTAGTATTTATTTACCTTTAAATTATCAGGCAGTAAAACTGGTAGGCAGTTCTGTGAATTTCTTCTGCTTTGTTGAAGCAGGATTGTCAATTTAAAATGCATGTATTTAAATTGTACAGCTTGATAATTTGAAATGCATATACATTGTAAAATAGCATTTTGCAATTCTCAAAGGCATATATGTGTGTGTCTGTGTATATATATATACACACACACACACACAAACACATATATATATATATATGTAGATTTGTGTTGGCACCAGCACAATCAGATTAAAGATAGTCCCATAAGACTCCAAACCTCCTCACACTGTCCTTTTCTGATGGCATTGCCATGGCAACCACTGATTCGTTCTCAAACACGATCATTTATTTTTTTGAGAATGTCATATACATGAAGTCTTACCAGATAGAACTCTCTGAGACTGGTTTCTTTCACTCAGCACAATGACTTTCACGCCATGCCCAACCTGAATCCTTTTCTTGGCTGAGTAGCAGTCCGCTGTATGGACCTACCACAGTTTCTCTGTTCATTACTCAAGGCTGCTCTATTTCAGTGAAACAGAGTTTCCATTAACATTTATAGACATTTCTGTGAAAGCAATTTTCATTTCTCCAGGGCAAATGCCAAGGGGCTCACTTGCTGGATCAAATGGTAGTTGCATATCTACCTTTATAAGAGAAATACCAAACTTTGCTTCCAGAGTGACTGTGCTGTTCTGTATTCTCATCAGAAATGTCTGAGAATTCCAATTGTTCCACACCCTCCCCACAAATTGGCCTACCTGTTTTGCCTAATTATTGTTATTATGTCAGTCATTCTGACAGATGTGCCATTTTAATTTGCATTTCTCAAATCATTAAAGGATACACGTCTATTGAGTCTATTTTCATGCCTTTATTTGCCACCTTTATTCCCCTTAAGGGATGTGTCTTTTTATTCATTCATCCTTTTTTATATTTGTTCTTACGATTTTTTTTTTGTTTTCTCTCTTTCCTTTTTTGAGACAGGGTCTTCCTATGTAGCCCTGGCTAGCCTCAAACTTGTGATGGTTTCCTCCCCTGACCTTCTTAAGTGTTGAGATGAAAGATATATGTTGCTGTGCCCAGCTTTACTTGTTGAATCTTTAGAACTTTTCATATATTTAGAATCCAGATTCCTTGCCAAGTATGTCAGATTAGAGTGTGTGTTATTGTTCTTTTAAAAGTTTCTTTACATTTTGACACAGTCTGTATTTTTTTTCTAGAACAAATTCTTGGCTTTGTATCTAAGAGTTCTTTGGATGATTCTCTTTTTTTGTTCTGTTCTGTTTTAATTTTTCATTGTTTGTTATTGTTGTTTTGGTTTTTTGAGACAGGTTTTCTGTGTGTAACAGTGCTGGTTGTCCTGGAACTCACTTTGTAGACCAGGCTGGCCTTGAACTCACAGAAATCCACCTGCCTCTGTCTCCCAAATGCTAGGATTAAAAGTATGTGCCACCATCACCCAGCAATAGATAGACACTTCCTCTTACCATAGATGGAATTCTGGGAGCTCCTTGGATGTAGTTCGGGTAGTCTTGGCACAGAGAAAATTATAACGAAAACGGGATTATTATTGTCAAGAACATACACAGCCCTGTGGTCCTCCGGGGCTAAGGGTGTGCACCACCACTGCCAGCCTTGGCTCTGGTTCTAACCCCCTCTTCTGCATCATGACTGCACCTTCTGTCCTGTCTCACTATTTGGATTGTTGCATTGTTGGAGAACAACTTGGAATCAATCGGATTCCCTCCTAGAGCTCCCTTTTTTCTTCATTTTCAAAATTGCTTCAGTGACTGCTTCTACTATTGTCCCATATACATTTTAGCGTCAGCTTCCTAGGTGGGTGAGATGGCTCCACAGGTAAGAAGAGCACCAGCCATACAACCCTGGCGACCTGAGTTCAATATCCAGAGCCCACGCCAAGGTGGAAGGAAAGAACCGGCTTTACAAAGTTGTCCTCTGACCCGTATACACACTACACACGCGCTCTTCTGAGCACGCCCAAGTACACACGTATACACATTATCATAAATACATGAAATAAACTCATGATCAGCTTCGCAGTGGTTAGTTTTCCTTGTGAATTTGACACTACTTCGAACGGCTTAGGAGGAGATTCTCAGTGAAAGACTGGCCTGTGGGATTGTCCACGGGGTGGATGCCTTGAGTGTGCCAACTGAAGAAGAGAGGACCAGCGCACTGTGGGCAGCATCATTCCCTGAGTTTGGGTCCTGGTTATATTTGAGTAAAGAACACCAACTGAGGATGGTGTGCACACATTCGTTCGTCTTAGCTATAGATGGGATGTGCCTAGCTATGTCAAGTTCCTGCCTTGACTTTCCCACAATGATGGACTGGAATCTGAAACTGTGCTTTCGTTGGGCATTTTGTCACAGCAATAGAAACAAAACCAAAACCTCTTATCTCTGCATAAAAGTTGTGCTGATATTTTGATGAAAGCAGCGCTAATGTATTGATTAATTTGGTAAAGATTGATATAGATTCTTTTGGGTCATAGCTAATAAGCACATTTAGGTTTACATTTAATAAATACTCATTAGCTTTTTGGATTAAATTCATCTTATTTTGTAGTGTCAAGTATACAGCCCCTCTATATGTTTTGTTATATTTCATGCAATAATTTGATATTTTTAAAGCTATAATAAGTGATACTTCTTTATTAGACTGGGTTCTCTAGAGAAACAATGAAGAAAATGTATACATCCTATAAAGGAGGTTTAGTCAATTGGCTTACACTACTGCAGCTGGATAGTTCAACAACAGTCATAGTGTGTTAGAGAAGCTGAGACCTCACCAGCTGTTCAGTCTGTGAGGATGGACCCCTCAGCAGTCCCAGCCCTCACCAAAGGCCTGGAGGCTCCCTGGAGAGTTGCTGGTGTCGACTCCAAGCTGGAAGGAGGAAGAAGCTGGGGTCTGACGATAGCAGCGTGAATGGATCAGAATGGACAAGACAGAGCAGATAGCAACATAGACGCTCTTCCCAGGACCTCCATATCTGGGCTGCCAAGAGGATGATCTGTTCACTTTGAATGTGGGTCTCCTCCCTCCCCCCTACCCCAGTTAATCCTCGATGGAAATGCTCTCACAGAGGTGTATCTCCTAGGCACCCAATCTCATCACATTCACTTAGGCTTTCTAGAAATTTCTCTGGCCTTTCCCAGAGTTTTCCACCTGGGCAATACTAGAAACTAAAAACTGTTACTTTTCACTAAGCTACTTCCTTCTTTACCCTTTTCTTTCTTTGAGATAGGCTGTCTCTCTACAACCCAAGCTGGACTAGAACTCATGGTGATTCTCCTGCCGCAGTCTCCAAGTGCTGGGATTCCAAGCCTGAGTCATCATACCCAGTTCTTTCTTTTTGTTGCCCATTGTACTTGCCAGAACTCCCATCCAGTGCTCAGAGGGAGCAGTGGGGTGAGCATGGAGGGTCTGGGGTGAGCAGAGGGTCATGGGGTGAGCAGAGGAGGCCATGGGATGAGTAAACCTGCCTTGTTCTCAACCTGAGGCCAAGGCCTTCAGCCTCAACCTTTACCACCAGAAATGATGCTAGACATAAGGATTTTGGGGGACTGGGGGTTAGGTATTATATTCTGAGACAGTGTCTCCCTATATAAAGAGGGGATTTTCATGGATCTTTCTCTTCCTGGTTTGATGAAAAATTTTAAATGTTTGTTTGTTTGTTTATTTGTGTTGTACAGGTGCGTGTGTGTCACAGAACATGTATGAAAGTAAGGAAATGACCTTTGAGAGTCCCATCTTCCACTTTGCTGAGGCAGGATGCCTCTCAGGTAATTCTCCTGCCTCTGCCTCCCCATTGCTCTAGGAAGACAGATGTGCACTACTGCATCCAACTCCTCCTCCTCCTCCTCCTCCTCCTCCTTCTTCTTCTTCTTCTTCCTTTTCCTCTTCCTCTTCCTCCTCTTCCTCCCCCTTTTTCCTCTTCTTTTTGGTTTTTCGAGATAGAGTTTCTTTGTAGCTTTGGAGTTGTCCTGGGACTAGCTCTTGTAGACAGGGTTTCTCTATGTAACTTTGGCTGTCCTGGCACTCACTCTACAGACCAGGCTGACCTCGAACTCACAGAGATCCACTTTCTTCTGCCTCCCAAGCGCTGGCATTAAAGGCGTGAACCACCACTGCCCAGCTCCAGCTCTTCTTAATGTGGAACCTGGGGACTGAACACAGGTCCCCCAGAAGAACAACCCAATGCTTCTAACTGCTGAGCCATCTCTTCAGCCGCATCTAGCTCTGGGATTTGAACTCAGACCCCTGGGCTGGTACAGTCAGAGCCTTTACCCACTGAGTTATCTCCCTGGCTAGAGATCTTTTTTTTAAAAAAAAAAATCATGAACAGATGTTGAACCATGACAAATACTTTTTTATATCTACCAATACCATCCTTAGTTTCATCTTCATCTGTTAATATTATGGGATAGATTGACTTATACAGTTTAACCATTCTTACACTTCCAAGATAAATCTACTTGATTACAGTGTTTCTATCCACTGTGCCTCTAGATTTCTGTCGAAGACTTTGGTGTCTTGTGTTCATGGAAGGTCTGACGTGTTCTTTTCTCATGTTGGTTATCAGATTTGTGCTTCAAAGTAACTCTGGCCTTCCAGAGAAACAGGAAGCTGGATGAGCTGGGGCATGCCTATAACCCCAGCCCTTGAGGGTGGAAACTGGAAGATTTGGAGTTCAAAGCCAGCCTAGGCTACTTAGAAAGACCTCGTCTCAAAATAATAAGGAAGTGAGAAGTATTTCCCCTCCTTTTCTATTTTCTGGGAAAATAATATAATTTTGGTACTATTTCTTATTATTTATGTCTTAAAACTTCTTCATGAAATTCCTGGGCCTAGACGTTTCTGTTTCAGAACATCTGAGGGCTCCCATCCCAGCTCAAGAGCAGTCAGCCAGTCATTCAGCTTGACCCAGTGCATCTAAACCCGTCAGTAATTTTCTGACTTTGAGATGTTTGTCAAGTCCATAGGATGCTTTCTGTGTGCAGGGGTCCATCCGCCCCCGTAGTTCCTGGCTTCCAGTTCACAAGGTCTTTTCTCTAACTCCTAATTTGGCCATTTGTTTCTAGCCAGAAGTCATGGCCTTACTGCTTTCCTTAGAGAGGCAGCCTCTGTGGTTACTAACTCCCCACCGCCTTTCTGTTTTTGTGCTATCGATTTCTCTCGCCTTTATCCTCTTTCCTGTTGTTTACCTTTACTCCATGATTTCTCTAGTTTATTTTCCTTTAAAAAAAAGGGATTATGTTGTTTTATGTGTATTACTGTTTTCTCTGTGTGTATGTGTACCATAAACAAGCAGAGCCTATGAAGTTCAGAAAAGGGAGCTGGATCTCTTGGGACTGACATTAGAGGTGATTATGAGCCACCTTGTGGGTGCTGGAATTGAACCCAGGTCCTCTGCAAGAACAACCAATGCTCTTAACTACTGAGCCGTCTCTCCAGCCTTTCTCCAGTTTCTTAAACTAGAAACTAGGTTATTGATCCAAACGCCTCTATAGTATAACAGAGGATTTAATGCTATGCATTTAATGCTATGCATTTCCCCATCGACGGACAGCTGCTTTAGCTACATGTCTCAGATCTGACTTTCCAACCTTGGCATCTGCTCACACCTTCCTTTGGGGTTGTTCTTTTGGGGGTTCACTCTGTATTTTGGATCTGTATGCTAATATGTTTCACCAAGTTCTGAACTTCCTAGGCATCCTTTTCTCAAATCTTCTTTCCACACAACAGCCCTTCTTGCCCCCTTCTGAGATTCTAACAACACAAACAGGAAAAACTCTAGTTGTTCCACAGTCCTTGGAAACCCTATTCATTCTTTTGACTGTTTTTTTCCCTCTCTATTGCTCAATTTGGATTATTTCTTACTCAATCTTCAAGATTTCTGATGTTTTTCCACTGTCTCCAGTCTCTTACCGGACACATTCAGGGAGTTTTTATTTTAGTTACTTTGTTTTCTTTTCTCTTTTTCTCCCCTCCACGTTAGACAGGGTTTCTCTGTAGCTTTGGAGCCTGTCCTAGAACTAGCTCTTGTAGACCAGGCTGGCCTCAAACTCATAGAGAGCCGCCTGCCTCTGTCTCTGGAGTGCTGGGATTAAAGGCGTGCGCCGCCACCACCCGGTTAGCTACTGTGCTTTCATTTACAAAACTAGTGTTTGTTTTTTTTTCTTTGTGTATTCTACTTAGCTGGGGGACAATTTTGTGCCCTGGGAAACACTGGGCACTGTTGGGAGCCTTTGGGATCTCCCAACTGGTTGGGTGGGCTGTTATTGGCACTTAGTGAGTACAGACTAAGGCTGATGGGAACGTCTTCTAATCCATGTGAGCCCTACCCGACACAAAACAAATAAGCCCATCATACCAACACCAGCACCCCCTGGGGGTGCCCCCAGCAAACCACCCGCTAAGTAGCTTGCTCTTTCATTGAGGTTCACTCTTCTATGTGTGTCAAGAACGTCTGAGCGTGAGCCAGCAAGATAGCTCAGTTAGTGACGTTGCCTGCTGATCAACCTTGAACACCTGAATTTGACTCCCTAGCGTCCACATAAGGGTGGGGGGGACGGAGAAGACAGACTCCCCAGAGCAGTCTGAACTCCACAGATGTGCTATAGCACGCACTCCCACACAATAATAAATAAAAATTTAAAAATATATCTTAAAGACTCTCTGGATATTTGCATAGAAGTTGTGCGAAACGTCTCCATCGTATGGTTCCAACACCTGTGCCCACTTGTGGTCGATACCTACTGAATTGTCTTTTCCCACTGGTTCCCCCCTCCCCCCACTCCTCATGTGTGAACTAAGTGTGGGCTGTATCTTCAGCGTTGTGACTGTGACGCGGAGATACTAGGTCTTGAGTCTTTTGTGTATATGGTAATTCAGCATTCAGCCTTTTCTTCCAGCCCATCTGCTTCTGCTGCCTGTCAGGGTCCTAAGCTAGCTGCTCGGCGCACTGCCTGTGCTCTACGCGCTGTGCTTGGTGGAAGAGACAGATGAGGGATGGGGCTCTATTGTACCCCAAACAAGAACTCTGCTGGAAATCTGATTTTGTTTTGCTTCTTTAGCGTGTTGATTTCTGGCCCTGCTCCAGTCGAACTGAATCTGTGTTCTAGTTTTCTTTCCGTGGCTGCAGTGAAACACTAACCAAAAACAATTGAAGGCAGCAAAGGATTGGTTCGGCTTATACTTCAAGGTCATAGACCATCGCCCAGGGAAGTCAGGGCTGGACCTTGAAGTAGAAACCATTGAGGAACACTGGTTCCCGGCCTGTTCACAGCTTTATGCTCAGCTAGCTTTCTTACACAATTTAGGACTGCCTGCTTAAGGGATGGTGCCGCTCACAGTGGGCTGTGCCTTCCTACAGCAATTAACCATCAAGGTACCCACCCCAGACACACCTGCAGATCAGTCTGATCTGGACAATCACTCAGTCGTGACTCCCTTCTCAGGTGACTTTAGGAGGTGTTAAGTAGACAGTTAAAACTGACTAGGATAATCTGTAAGCAAGGGGGGGGGGGACCCGGGCTCTGCATTTCCATACACTCTAGGGACTTCTGGAGGGCGGGTGGTCTTTAAATTTGCGTCTGTAATCACACACTGTTAGTGACTACATACTGTTAGTGACTCCATGCCCAGGTTAGACAGATGTTTCTTCTCAGCTGTCTAACCAAGCATGATGATTAATGTCCCCTTGACAGGTTCTAGAATCACCTGAGAGACAAATCTTTGGATGTCTGTTGAGAGATTATCTAGACTAGCTTGACTGATGAGGGAAGAGCTGCCCATCCAAATAAGCTGGAGTCCTGGACCAAATAGAAACAAGAAAAGGAGCTGGGCACAGACACTACTCTCCTCCCTGATTCTGGATAGAATGTAACACACTCCTCTCCTCCCTGATTCTGGATAGAATGTAACACACTCCTCTCCTCCCTGATTCTGGATAGAATGTAGCCAGATGCCCTAAGCTCCTGCTGTCACCATTGCCTGGCCGTGGTACCCTTGAGCTGTGGACTCAAATTATCCCTTAAATTGCTTTTGTCGGGTATTTTTTTTTAACACAGCAACAACACAAGGAACAAATACGCCAAGAGAATCCCGCCTCTGCAGGGATGGCGGAGGTACTTCAGATCCCCTCCTTGAAGTTTAAGTGCAACAGTGTTCCCTTTGTCCGAGCTGTATGGCATGCTGACACGCTCCCTCTCTCTTCCTCTCTCTCTCTCTAGCTCCGTGTTCTTGTGTCTGGATCCTGAGGCTGGCGGAGTAGTAGCAGCCAGCCAGTGTTGCAGTATGAGCGGCTCTGAGGCTCTACCAGCCTAAGGTCTCCCCTTGCTCCCCCACAACCTATGCTCTTCTCAAGTGTTGTCCACACACACACACACACACACACACACACACACACATCTCTTTTAGAGTACTGTCCTGCTTGATTAGGAACAAACTTTGGGGTCAAGATGTCCGTGAAATGGTGAAAGCAACCATTAAATGAGCATTTACTGTACAACTAAGATATGTCCTTCTGTTTCCATGACAACCCCATATTCCATGTATAAATAAGAATGTATGAGGGCATATTTCTATGCAAAAGGCGGCATATGCTGTTCTCAACCTTGATACTTTTCTTCCCATGATACACCTCGTAAATTATTCCATTTCATTACATCTACAACATTCCAGTGTGTTGTTGTCTCATAATTTATGAAACCTCCCTCCCTTGATGGACATTTAAACTCCCTGCCCTCCCCCACCCAAACATTCATAATGCTCGGTTCATTATTAGGAAAAGTTCCTAGAAACTGATCACTCGGAGGCACTGGAGGCCAGGGTGGGTTCAGGTGTGTAGGTAAATTCAGATGGGGAGGATGGGAGGGAGGGATGAGAGAGAGTGAGGACGTGAGTAGAGGGACCTCATTTCTGGAGGCAGTGGAGTGGAACTGGGCAGGGCAGAGTTGTAGCTGCATGCCTGGGGACTTGGATGGGGGTGGCAAAGAAGGCTCAAAGACTGGTCCAAACTGCCATGTTCTGCCTTCCTCCCCTCTCCCTCCCCAACGTGGGAAAATCGAGTTAGAATTAATCAAAGCAGCAGGTTGCTTAGAGATGAAGGGTGAGGGATGGAGAGAGTTTGGGGCCCTGATATTTCCCTCATGCACAATAATCTAGTGGCAAGATCTGGAATTAAAACCTCGTTCCTGGAGCCTTTATTAATATTAGTTCCTAATACATAATTACCTGGCAAGCCCAAGAGGGTGGTGCCGGGGCTGCCTAGGCTAGGATACCTGCTCTGTGGGTGCAGGAGGGCAGAACACAGAAGGAGGGTCATGGGCTGGCTTAGCTGGCACAGGCAGAGTGCCCTCCCATCCTCCCCATCTGTTGGTCCAGGCTCTTGGTGACTGTGAACATTCTACTGTCTTCTATAACCAGAAGGCCAGGGCTGGGGAAGCCTGGAGGTCTAAGCCCAGGCTGGGGATTGAGTAAAGGAGAGGGTCTCAGGTACTTTACCATCCCCGCAGTCCTCTTGACTGTTCAAAGGGTCACTAAGATGGTGATAAAAGTTGTGGCCAACACACTGGGTGGGGGGATGGGCTGTGACTTACAGCAGGGTTCAGAGCAATAGCTGTCGCATGGCCCTGACTATGACCATTATATACAGATCAGGCCTGAAAAGGTTAGCTGTAACTATGTCCCTTCCTCTCCTGACAGAAGGTTTGTCCCTACAGATCAAGGCCTCTGCTCTGCATAGCTCTCTGCCATGGACACTGGATGGCCTTGGTGAGACACTTGCCCTTTCCCAACCTGTATTTCCCAGCAGGACACTAAGGTGGTGCCTGGCTTCCTCCCAGTTACTTGAACTGAGTCTTCACAAGTCCAGAGTCCCAGAGTTGGCAAAGAAAGTCTGAGTCTAAAAAGATCAAGGCAGGGGAGCACAGAGTGCCCTACTTCCCTGGGTCTCCGTGATATTACCCAGAACTGTGCCAGCTGCAGTCCTGGCTCCAGCCAGACACTGGTTCTGCTAGCACACTGAGAACACACACCCCACTGTCCACCTGACATGCCCTCCTGCAAGAGGCCTTTGCCATCTCAGGACCCTACTTGGGGCAAATGGGAACCAAGATGCAAAGTTTCAAGCCAGTCCCTCCAGCTCCAACTGCAGGCTGTCCTCCTAGATCCTTAGCCCAGCAACAAGTGTACCACCCGCCATTAGCAGCCAGGCTGAAGGTTGGCATTCTCTGCCCCCATTCGGGCTGACTCTGATCCACAAAAAAACAGACTCCAGCTTACCCCACCTCTGTTCCCTGCCATCTCCCCTGGGAATACCCACCAAGCTCAGCCTGGCCCAGGCCCCAACTCTGCAGAAGCTGGGAGGAAAGCAAGACTGAGAACATGGCTTGGAAAAGGAAGCACCCTTCCAGGACTTTCTGTGCCTGTCAAAACATCTTTTAATCTCAGGTGGTGGACATAATGGTACCTATTTTGCCGAGAATGAGCCTAAGGTTTAGAAATGTGAAGAAATTTGGCCAAACTCAACACAGCAAACCAGTTGCTGAGGGTGAGGCTGGTCAGGCTAACACCAGAGGGGATGCTGACTTCAGAGGCACACTCGGAGGCCTGCCCACCCACCACAACATTCAGGAACCCCAAAGGCACCTCAGGGCTTCCAGTGGCACCTGTAATCTTCCTTATACATCCTGTCACTGCCCTGCCCTCCGCTAGCCTTGCTAGGCTGACACTCTGGAGGTCTGACTTTGCTGTACCCATCTGGTGTTAGATCCAGTGAAGGCCACCTAACAGACCCCAGGCTGGGTTCCAGTGGGTGATATCAGCAGGTGGCTGTTGAGTATCTGCCTGTCTGCCATTTCTGTTGGGGAGTACCTTCTCCTTCCTGACAACTCAGACAGGACAGTCCTATGAGGGGAGCTAGGATCCACCTCCCGATAACACCATCCTGTGTTCTTAACACATATTTTATCTTCAAATATATTAAATGTATGTGGGGTGCCCATATGTGCAGCTGAGTGCAGGTGCCCTCCGAGGCCATAAGAGGGCATCAGATCCCCTGGAGCTGGAGCTAAGGGTGGTTGTGAGCTGCCTGATGTGAGTGCTAAAACTGAACTTGAGCCAACTCTCCAACCCTCACATTTGATAAGTTCTTAGCTACCACCTAGGCATGCATCCATCCATCTGATATCTACCTAGCTACCATCTATGCAACCATCTATCCATCTGATATCGACCTAGCTACCATCTATGCACCCATCCATCTGATATCTACCTAGCTTCCTAGCTACCATCTATGCACCCATCCATCTAATATCTACCTAGCTTCCTAGCTACCATCTATGCATCTACCCATCCCTGTGACATCTACCTAGCTACCATCTCTGCATTGATCCATCCATTTGCTTCTAAACCCCTGCTGGTTTTGAAAGGTCAATGCAAGCATCAGATGAGAGAATAGATACAAACTGTAAAGTCCTGTCCCTGGGATGCTGTCACTCTCCTTGTGCATATTGTTGTGGAAGGCACACCACTAAGCTATGGGCCTTGAGGATGACCCTCCCTCCCCAAGCCTCAGTTTCCCTTTCTGCATGGATGCTATCTCAGCCCATCAGGCTCTGAAGACCAGGCAGCTGATGGGCCCACCCTGTCAGCAACTTGATCCCCTCCCTCCTGAGGGACACAGCTTGCTGCGTGGTGGGTGATTAATACGCTCTGAGTGGGGCCCCGACCCCTGTCAGGGACATCAAGGTAAGTGCCTGGGAGCCGGCCGAAGCTCCACGGATGAATAAATAATAACAGCAGAGGCGTAATGGGATCCGGGGAGGCTGCTCAGGATAATGGAGCGACAGACATGGCATCGGAGCCCCAGGGACCTGGAAGCCCAGAAGAGCTGCTGGAGCAGCAGGGAGCGAGTGGTGTGTGCCCTTCCCAGCTCACGTTTATGCACTGCCCGTGGCAACTGTCAACACCTGTTCTGGCCCCAGGGGACATTGCCATAGCACACTAACAACTCAAAGTACAAAGAGAAGGAGTGAGTCCAGCTAGCCCACCACAGTCCCTGCTGGCTCCAGGGCTGATGTCCCTAAGGGGGTCTCTCCTCTCCTGTCATCGATCTCTTAACTCAGAACTGCTCCATGGACCACACAGGACATGGATGGTGCTCACTGGCCAGATGAGAAAGCAAACGTTCTTGATCAGCAAGCATGAGGACCTGAGTTTGATTCCCAGAACCCACATTAAAAAGCCACACGTGGTATTCCACACTGGTGAAGACAGGCAGACCTCTGGGCCTTGCTCACCGCTCAGCCTAGTCTAGTTGGTAAGGCCCAGGGCCAATGAGAGACTGTATCAAAAAAATTAAGTGGACAGCACCTGAGGGACATCTGAAGTCGACCTCTGGCCTACACAACACACACACAAAATGCAAAGAGGGACAGGCAGAAGGACACATGGGTCCCCAAACAGAGCCCCAAATTAAACCACAATGAGATTGCACCAGAATGGCCCCATGAGAAAAAATGGATGTGGGTCACCGTGGAACACGCATGAGGGCAGGTGCTACAGAGGCCAGAAGTGAGCAACAGACCCTTTGTAAGTAACCGCTGTAGTCACAGGCAGTTGTGAGCCTCCTAGTGTGAGTGCTGGGGACTGACCTCAGATACTTTGTAAGAACATGTTCTTAACCACTGAGCTGTCTTCCAGAACCCAAACTGTCTGTCTTTGAGAAAGTCCCTTGCTTCTCTCTGTGCCTCCGTTTCTCACTTGTCAAGTAAGAATCAAGAATTGTGAGGACCTAATGATAGAACAGAAAGCAACTTGTTTTTGAGAAACACGACAGTTTTGGGGCACGAGCCACCCCCTCCCTGGCCTGGCAGATGGAAGGTGGAGGAACGGGTGGGCTGTATGAGTGTTTATCTCCCTCATTCCCCTCCCTGGAGTTGGAACCACCTGGGAGACTGGTGTGGCACACCTCCGAGTGTGTCTGTGAGGGGGTTTCCAGAGAGTATTAACTGAGGGTGGAGGCCCACACTGAACGTGGCTTGTACCATCCCAAAGCCTGAGACCCTGATCTGAATAAAAGCTGAGTGTGGTCACCATCTTTCTCTGCTTCCTGGCCACCGTGAGGTGGGCTACTTGACTCTGCCAGACAGCGGCCCCTCTCCACCGACTGAAATCGTCAAAAGTTTTGGCCAAGGTAAAATCTCCCTCCCTTGTTCCTATCAGGGAGGGAGCAGATGCCTGATAGGTAGATGAAAGCGTGAATGGATAGGGAACGGAGAGTGCGGAGTTGGATGGATGATTGGATAGGTGGAAATTGGATGGGTGGATGACAAAATGATCTCTCAATTCCAGCTCTGAAGTGTGTTCTCCTGGAACAAGGGAGGCAAGAGATTTGGAAGCCAGACATCAGTGTCTTCTGACCTCTCTCTTGTCCCCCAGATATCCCCCCAACTCAGTGGGTCTCAAGCTCCTGTCCATTTGGATCACAAATGCCTCTGGAAAAGTTCAGATTGGTTGGCAGAGGCATGACAGAGGGTGGAGGGAATCCAAGCCCCACCTCCACGAGGCCCCGCCCTCTATGGGAGGGAGGAGCAGCAGAGTTCCCTCCTGGGCCCTGCTCTCTAATGAGTTAACTGATTGTTCTCGCCTGCCAGTCTCCTTCTCGATAAAGGGCTAGACAGAGATGAGGCGATTAAAAGGCGGTTCCCAGCCGCCCAGAGAGATTCAATGAATATTAACCGACTTCCAGCTGCCGTCTGGCAAAGGCCTCGGTGCAGACAGCTCTGGAAAGCTTCTGGGCCCCAGTGGGATGACTCAATTTTCAAGAGAACAATAGGGGAGCTTGCTCTGCCTGATGACCACTGAGCGTCCCCTGCAGGAAGGGACATGGTCCTACAGCTGCCCAGCCTCTGACTGCTGTGGTGAGGCTGGGAGAGACAGGGCTGGCATGCGGTACAGGAACTCTGAAGTCAGGCACGTGGCCTCTGTCACGTATGCAAGCATCCGTTTGTGGTATGAGAGGCAGAGGTGACAAGGAAGCTGACCTCAGAGGTCCAACCTACTGGAACGCATCTGTGGATGCGTCCAGAGAAAGGCTGGAACCAATATGCTTAGGGTCACCAGCCTTTGTAGGTGAGGAGGAGAGGCGTTTGTGCCGCACGCACATACCCCTTACCTAACCTGTCAAGTGTCCTGCTGGTCCTCGGGGCCAGGATAGACAGCGGGATGTTAACAGAGGGAGCTGGCACCTGACTTCAGCCTCATCCTGCATCTGGTTCTCAGCATGGCAGTGCAGAAAAGAGCAGAGACTATAAAAGTCCTGCCGCTACAGAGTGCATGAGCGTCAGCCCACTGCTGTGTCTACCTGTACAACCATCATATATATATTGTATATAGTGTATATAGTCTCACTCCAAGGAACCGCTTAGCCCCAAACTAGGTGATGCTCCTGTTCTGCCATTCATGGACACAGGCAGCCCATTTTCTACAGACTCGGGAGTCCTGTTATTTTGTGTGCAGTTCTCTCCATGTTCCAGAAGCCAGGGTATTTCGGAATCCTCAGTGGCTCACACAGTGCCCATGTATCGCAAATGGGATGCAAACTTTCAGACAACCATGTCTGCACAAACCCATTCCAGCCTCTCAGCTCTTGAAGCTGGGGCTGGGGTCAGAAGTGTCCACAGAGAAGCTGTGGATGCTTGCTCTGCAAGAGACAAGACAAGCGCTAACCAGAGCCATGGCCTGCCTACCCCGCTGGGCTGCTGGTGTTCAGGGACATGCAGTCTGGCCTGGCAAGGGAGTAAGTAGGCTTCTGAGTGAAGGACGCAGTGTAAACAATCAACTAGGGTGAGGACTTCTTCAGCAGGCGACAAGCTGAGGTTTCAGCTCTGTCCCTCCGTCCTGCACTCTGGCTTCAGAACTCTCCAGCCGACTCTGGCCTCATCACCCATCCCAGCCCTGCCCTGGACGTAATGGGCTAGGCCCTTTCCAGATGCCTCTGTCACTCAGGAATCATAGAGGAGCTGTGTCCTTGCTTTCGACACCCCATCTCATTTCCTGTGAGCCCCTTCTCATTTCCCACAAGCCCTTTCTTACTGCCAATAAACGGTGGTGGTGCACACTTTTAATCCCAGCAGGCGAAGTCTGTGAGCACAAGGCCAGCCTGGTCTACAGAGTGAGTTCCAGGACAGCCAGGGCTACACGGAGAACGCCTGTCTCAAAAAACCAAACCAACCAATCAAACAACAGCAACAACAAAAAACCCTTTTCACTTCACAACAAGCTCCTTCTCTTTTGAGCCTCTCAAGCCTCTTCCTTCACCCAATTCCTCACCTGCCAGGCTGAAGCTCTGAGTCTGAGCCAGGCTTCCAGTACCAAGAGAGTCCAGAGCCCACCCCCCATCCTCACTCCCACCCCCATTTTTAGATCTCCTGCCGACTCCCCATGTACAGGGGTTGTGTTACATCAGACCCCAGGCACCCCCAATCAGCCACATGTGAAGCTACCCTCCCTACCACCTTGCAGGACAAACAGGCCTTACAGACCCCTGGGTCGGTGGGTCAGAACAACTTTCTCAGAGGAGGCTGCCCACCCCCACCCCCCGCCATGGTTGCAGAAGTGGGGGCACATATCTAAAATCAACAAGGAGCTCCTGGCAGTGCAGGCCACGTGGGACAGAGTTACCTGGAACTCTCATTCTTCCCACACCAGCTGCCACTTTGCTAGACAGCCTCTCCCAGTCCTTCAGCAGCACCTGAGCCACCTCCTCCAGGAAGCCTCCCCTGACCTCTGAGAGTGTGTGAGTCCTACAAGGTACTGGCCCTCAGGCAATGATGGCATTCTTCCTAGCGCCAACCCAGGGGAAAACAAGTCTATATTCATGGGACCATGTCTTTCCCAAAGCTAAAATCTTAGTAAGGATAGGGATGGGTCCTTACTCTTTGCAGTCTACTGAGAGCCTACACACAGGGCACTCTGCATAGAGACTTAGTAAATACCCGGTGTCTGCATGAAAAGAGGAATGATTCATAGTCACAGTCCTAGGAAAGCTTTGGACCTTGGGAAGACATGGAAGGCACAGCTAGAGTAAGGAAATGCTGGGTAGAGCAAGGTTAGAGCATCCTCGGAAGGCACACGGCTAGACCATGTGGACGCTGCACAGTGCCATCTCCATGGGGAATGCAGAGCACGCAACGCTGGAGTCCGGGATTTTGAAGATTGCTGCTGTGGCGACTGGATGTGCACTGACATGGAATCCCAGTGTGGGGTATTCAGAGGCGGGACCAGAGGCTGGCGACATTACTCAGTCGGTAGACTGCTTAGGTGGATTGAACACAAAGCCCTGGTTCAATCCCTAGCAGCTGGTAAACTGGGCACGGTGGCCCAAGCTTCTAACTGCAGCACTTTGGAATCGAGGCAGGAGAATCAGAAGTCCAAAGTCAACACAAGCTATGTAGCAAGCATGAGGGCAGTGGAGCACCCCATCATCTGCCTGCTGCTGAGCATTTCCTTTCTGACCTGCGTCCCACTGGAAGTTCCTGGGCTTGGAAGGGGCAGCAGTGAGTACCTCCAGGGCATCTGGAGTGCCCCCAGAAAGCTCACGATATGTGCTCCCTCAAATCTGAGGAAGCCATTCTTTTCACACCAGGCATCCCTGGTAAAGAAGTCAGAGCCCTGATTTTTGTCCTAGGAGATTCAGGTGGGGCTTCTCAGGAAATGGGAGGCACTGGGGGCAGAGCATACTCCCTGCTAAAAGGCAGCCTTTGCTTGGCATAAAGAAGCAGCCATCTGTGCAGGCACTGGGATATCAGGGAGGATGGGTCTTGGAGGTGGACAGACTTGGGTACCAAACATGGTTCAGAGTAGCCCTGAACAAATTACAGAACCCCCTAAGGCTCTGTATGGGGAACAGGAATACAAGGGTGTCACCAGGAATGAATAGTACACACAATAACTACATCAGTCAAAACCCTCTAGTGGAACAGAATAGAATGAATATATTTTTTCATATATAGATATCATATATGTGTGTGAATATACATATACACACACATATAAATAAAAAGGGGATTTATCAGAGTGACTTACAAGTTGAGGTCTGGCTAGCCCAACAATGGCTGTCACCCAAACCAAAGTCCAAGAATCCGTTCAGTTCACAAGGCTGGATGTCTCAGATGCTGGTTGTTCTTCGGAATATGTTGGAATCCCCAAGAAGTAGGTTCTAATACCAATGAAAGAATTCCCCAGCAGCAGGACAGCTGAACTTGCCAGCAAGAGTGAGAGAAAGCAGGCAAAAACACCCTAAAAGTTTCCTTCTTCTGTCTTGATGAAAGCCCAGCAGAGACCACTCACATGGACGTTCTTAAAGCCAAAAAGAAAGTATTTATTGCCAGCCAGAAAGTGCCTGGGAAACTTGCCCAAACCATGCAGCCCTGATCCTCATAGCTATGTCTTTTATACACAAAAGCCACGTCCTGGTTGTCACACTTTAGTTAGCAAGAAGCAGAACTACAGAAGCCAGAAAACAAGGTTAGCCCATTTAAAGACATCCTTGGACCTACAGACTAGGTCTTTGTTAGATTAGGTCTTTCTTCCCATTTTGGCAGGTGTTGGGGCCTATGTGCTAGGTTTTAAGGTCAGAATGGTGCTTTTAACATGGCAGCAGTCATGCTAAGGCCTGGGGGCCTGTTACACTTCCATGTCCTTTCGCTAGGCTGCCATCAGAAAGTGTGGCCCAGATTTAGGGTGGCTCTTTCCACCTCAGATGATACAATCAAGAAAAGTGTGGATGTTTGGGTTTTAGTCGTTCCCAAGTGTAGTCAAGCTGACAACCAAAATTAGCCATCAAAGTAGGCATCAATAAACTGTTTTGGAATGGAGATGGGTGACAGGGTGTACCACTGTTGGAGCATTGTCACCACCAAGAAGAGGGGCCAGCAGGGATCCCCTTCCTAAATCCAGAGTGTCACCCATGGTAGGCCTGGCTCCTGTGAGCTCCACAACAAGCTCCCCCTGCCCCCTCCTCCCCTACCCCGCCCAGATCAAAAGCATCTAAATCTACATAAAAATCTGGGGTTTACTACCTGAAGGTCAAAGGTGGGGAGTACAGGATTAACTGGGAGCCTGGTGGTTTTAGATGAAGAAGCTGGGAAGCAGAGTGAGACCAGCTTCTAAGAAATGAAAACAAAAGTCAGGAGGGTGTGGCCGGTATAACTCCCCTGGGTAGGGTACTTAGGGGGCACAGGCAGTTGCTGGAAGAAAGTCTGAACCTTCCTGTGGGTCCTCCCTAAACACCATCAGCACTATTTTTATGAATCCATTGATCAGTAGACTTGCTGATTGTCTGTCTAGTTCTCTCTCTACCAGGCGCCCCTTGATGTCCCAGGGGCCTTAGCAGGATGCCTCCCAGCCTACGATCAAGTGGTAGGGTAAGGTTCTCCTATTTGGTGCCTCAGACGCTTAGATCAAAAAGGCCACGTGTGTCCAAACATCCCGAGAGGAAAGGAAGGACAAGGTCCCTGAAAAGAATGGCTCCTTATGGTATAAAAGACCAGAAGAGGGCCAAACGCACAGGCCACATTCCACTATGACCGTAGGAGGTGACATGGGTAGGGTGTACTGGGCTGAACTGGTCTCCAGGGACCATGTCTGATGACCCTGGGACATGACAGCTCCTTTCTCCAGGCCATGTCTGAGTCCTGTCTTTCTCCCTCTCTCCTGATTTATTGAAAAGACAAAGACGAAGTTGCCACAGAAAAAGACGCTAGGAATGTCTGTCTAATCGACACTGCATTGCATTAATCAACAGCCGCACCTTTTGCAGACTGTGGCTAGGGTAGCCCTGAGCAGAAGGGCCTCCTTGTTAAGCTGCGGTAACTTTTCTGACTATGGATCACCATTTCCTTCTGGGGCAGGTTTTTACAGTTCCTCTAAGGCGTTCAGGATGGCTGTCTCAACGTAACCTGCAGCTTTCCTGACAACTCCTTGCGCTCTCTCCTGCTAAGATACGCAGCCCTTTTCTGCTGTCCTTTTAAAACCTTTGGCTACCATATCCACCACTTCCACCACCAGATCCATAGCCACCACCACAGGGACTGCCTGAGCTTCTTCCACCAAAACTGCCCCCTTTCATGATGCCATAATTTGATTGCTGTTGTCCACTATAATTCCCAAAGTCATTATCGTTGCCACCACCACCATAGTTACCTCCACCAAAGTTTCCTCCTTCTCTGTAATCATCAAATCCTCCTCCACCGCCACCACCACCTTGGTTTCATACCCTGGTCCACCACCACCATAGCCTCCTCTACCGCTGTAACCAGAACCACACCGTTCCTGCCACCATCACCACCTTCATAACTAGCTCTGCTGCCACCACCTCCACCAAAGTTTTCACCACAACCAAAATTACCTTCGCCACCTCCAAAGTTTCCTCCACAACCCAGAAAATTGCCAGATCCACCCTACGACCTCTCTGTGACCCCGCAGACTGCATCTCTTCTTTAGGAAGGGCCTTTTTCACTTCACAATCATGCCCATTAGCAGTGTGGTTTTTCTGAACAACAAGTTATCAACTGTGTCTGATCATCAAAAGTTACAAGAGCAAATCCTCTCTTTTTCCCACTCTGCCTGGCTTCCGTAACTTCTATGGTTTCGATCTTAACACACTTTCAAAGTAGTCTCTCAGATTCTATTCTTCTGCCTCTTCTTTAACTCCACCAACAAACATTTTCTTCACCATTAAATGAGCACCAGGCTCTACAGAATCCTCTCTAGAAACAGCCCTTGGTTCCACCACCCGCCCATCAACCTCGTGTGACCGAGCACATACTGCATCCTCCTCTTCTTCCACACAAGAGTAGGTCACAAAACCCAAGCCCCTGGAACGTTTTGTTTGGGGAATCTCTCATTACCCCACAGTCTGTAAGTGTGCCCCATTTTTCAAAATGTTCTCTTAAGCTATCATCTGAGACTTTAAAGCTCAGACCACCAATACACAGCTTCCTCAACTGTTCTGGTTCCTTTGGATTTTGGCCCTCCATTTTGAGACCGGACTCGCCCCTTCCCACTTAAGTTCAATATGGGACCCAGAGGAAGAGCTAATTTCATTCTTCATTCTGTTCCTTTGAGTATTCTGTGAATTATTCATTGTGTGCAGGTGTCAATTTATTAGTTGAAGTTAAAAAACATAATGACATAGAAATATACTTTTGTCAGAAAAATAATTAAAATACAGTTGGGATGTGTCCATCAAATGGGGTGGGGTTCTTGCTTGGCTGCACGGCTGTTTTGTTTCTTTAGTGCTGGGGATTAAACCTTTGGATTACCATGTGAATGCTGGGTAAGCACTGGCCCACTGAGCTACACACCCCCAGCCCATTCGCTACTTTTTGAGATAGGTCAAAGTTGCCCATACTGGTTTGAACTTTCAGTCCTCCTGCCTCGGGCTCCCAGCTAACAGAGATTTCAAGCCTGTGTCATTACGCATGCCTTGGCCAATGTTTAACTCTGCTTGGGGACAGGCAATGGGGTCATGGTCCAGGACTTCTCTGGGTGTCTAGATCTACTTTAGTAAGTCCAAAATTGTCACCCCAGCTCAGAGCCTTCTCTCTGGGAGGCAGGCTATTAAAAGGCATTTTAATTTTCAAGTTCCTGTCTGTCTAGATTTTCAAGTCTATCCATTATTTAGGCATTTTGAAATGTGTTTCTAAGAATAAAGGAGGAAATCGGTCCCCTCTGGGACAGACCGACTGACGATGGGGCTTTGGCCGGTGTGTTTTGAGAGATGGACACCTGGCCCCACAACTACTTTTTTAATCAGATCATTGAATTCTCCAAAGAAGTCTTTTGTGGACATCAAATCACTTCTGCGCTTGGAAGGGATTATAAAATGCCAGTTCTCATCCACGGGGATTTGGTTTTCTAGAAGAAATGCATCCTCTAAAGACCAAAGGGGCTGTGAGAGAGGGCCTCGGAGTCAACACGCATTAATGCCTGACATTTGTAGAACATTCTGTGATTTACCGAGAGCATCCGTGTCCGTTAGCCCCTTTGATCTTCCCAGAAACCCAGGGAGAAGCAAGCCTTCCTCCTGGGAACAGGAGTGGAATTAATAGTCCCAACTGACTCCTGGGGAAACTGAGGCAGAGAATGGGAGTAATTGCCCAGGTGGCAGAGCCAGGTCCTAACTGTGAACTGTGTAAGTCTACACCTCACACCGTGGCATGGTGTGGCAAGGTAGTGAACTTTCCCGAGCCTCGCTTTCCCCAGCTGAGAAATGGGTAAATACTACTACTTACTGAGGTTAGGAATCAATTGAGTCCATTTCTGTGATGCCCTAAGACAGTCTTGAATAAACAGTAAGTGTCTGTATGTGATCTGTTGGCAAAAGCTGTCCCCAGATATGTGCCCCACATCCTGGGCTTGCTCTTCTAACCAGTCTGTTTTCTGTATGTCTACTAAGAGACCCCTCCGACAGGAATCTATGGGAAGAATCCGAGGCCAAGAACCTATCTAAGGGATTTTGCCCCCAAGTAGAAGGGTGCCTCTAACCAGATATAACCAAAGTTTGGCGACTGCAGAACAGGAGATTTGGTGACTGCAGTGCCGTCGGGAGAAGGGCACTGGGAAGGCTTCCTGGATGGGGAGCTGATGGGTGTAATCCCCCACGACGATGTCTGGGTTCCCAGTCCAGTTGTGTACAGAGTGGTGTAATAGATCACTCCCCTTCCTGCCCAGCCTCAAACAGGAGGCAAATGATGGTGTGGGAGATGTTGCTTCCTAGAGCTGCTTTTCATCCTGCAAATCAAGTGGCAGGGACAGGTGTGGCAGGGACGGGTGTGGCAGCACCAGGTGTGGCAGAACAGCATCAATGGGGTCTGAAAAGAGAAAACTCTCCTCCCTTTCCCTCCACCTCAGTACGCTCCCGGAACACTGCAAAGGCTGGTTATCCTGTCTGAGCACCACGTCTTCAGGATAAGGTCCCAATTTAGAGAGGGAACACTTAACAAGCAGCTGGTGGTCTATTTATTACTCTTACTCACGATCCTTAGAGCCTCCATCCTATCCACTCCTCTCAGGAAAGACCCCACAACGCTAGGAGCCATTCAGGGCAAAGGACCTTTCGAGTGACATCAGAGAGATCTTCATATCCTGGCAGAGTCCAGAGAAGTGCATGTCCTGCCTGGAGGCGTGAGGCCTGGAGCAAGTTAGTTAACTTCCTGGTGTGAGTGTCTGGAAAGGGTCCGTGTGTTACTCAGGGTTCTCTAGAGTCACAGAACTTACTCTAGAGAATGAAACTCTCTCTTTCTCTCTCTACATATATATCTATCTGTAGATATATTTATATGTATATAAATTTATATATATGTATAGATATCTATTTATATATACATATGTATATATATTTTTATATCTAGATATATTG